>NC_041386.1:706738339-706748978 GCF_002162155.2 Triticum dicoccoides | reverse complement strand
CATGTGTCGCCTAGTGCACTGGTTAAAAGCTGCGCGCAGGCGCCCGCCGCCCGTCTTTCCCTCCTGTCGCGCCTTCTTCCTCGCCTCTTCCAGTGCCCCGCCATGCCGCTGCACACCCGGAGCAGGTCGGCCTACCGCGGCGTCCGCCCGCCCCTCTGGCGTGTATTACACGGAGATCTGCTCCCGCGATACACACCTCAGGCTTGGCACGTTCGAGACTGCCCACGAGGCCGCCCGTGTGTACGATGCAGCGGTGTGGTGCCCCGGGCGGCCTCGGTCGCAGAGGAACTTCACTGACGTGCGGACGCGCGAGCAGGCGCAGGAGCTCGCGCCTCCCCCGTGACTAATCAGCGACGAGGATCGCCGCCTCCAACGGTGGCTCGATGCGTTTACGTTGTTGGACTACACCATCGAGGAGGACAAGGAGTAGTTTTATTTACTATCGTTTTATTTATTTTTATTAGCATCGTATGAACTGGCTTGTGGTTTGAGGAACTATGCTATAAAATTTAAAGTTTTAAATTATGTGTTGTTTCATATATTTTTTCGTATGTATTGTTTCAAAAAAATTCCAAGCGCGCGTTAGGTTTTTCCGCGCCTGGTGAAGCGCTATAGCGGGCCGCTAAATTTTGCAGGGTATGATAAAGCAACCACTCTTCTGCGCACGCTAATGTTATTTCGACGCCGAAAAATAATTTAGCGTGCCGCGCTACCACGCACCTGTTGAAGATGCTCTAAGCTAGAGGTAGAGCGGCGGTCCTCTTCCTCTCGCCCGTCGGCGTGCTCCGACAGTAGCTCGCGGATGCGTTTGCCGCGCTTGAGCCCAAGACAGACTTGAACAATTTCTTCATGTGCTTCAAGGATGTCGTACACGAGCCCAAGACAGACTTGAACAATTTCTTCATGTGCTCCAAGGATGTCATATACGAGCTCAGAGTGCCTGCTGTGACATGTGACCCTTAGCATCAACGGCTAGCCTCATGCATCTCCGTAGTAGTCTGGGCGCACAGGCTACACGCTACACGCTAGCATACGAGCTCGCCTTGCATATGAGAGAGGGATTAGGTGAAGAAGACAATGTGTGACATAGTCGTTGGTGAGAAAAATGTCTAATCCAGGTCGGGATTGTCTTTTCCCGCTTGGACAAACATGTCCAGAATGGTGTAGGGTCGGGGATTAACCGGGATCGATAAGGTTAGGGTGCTGATTTCAAGGATTAATAGTTCAAGGTTTGATTCAAACTTGGACTACGAGTTGAAGGTTTATTTCAGACTTTTTCCAAAAAAAAATATAGAAATAATCTGTGATCTCGCCAACGGCCTAAAACCGAACCACCAGATCTGCGGCCTCCTCAATAGCTGCGGAATAGCTTCTCCTCATCTTTCATAAAACCAAGTGCCTTTTTAGTCAAATTAACCCTTGACCACACGGTTCTCTGGGTTTAGCGCTTTTTGTGTCTCTCCCTAGCAAGCTAATGTTTTCCGGTCGTGGGTGTCATCGGAGATGATTGAGGCTAAGGGGAACTCCAACGCGCCGATTCAAACGGATGCTTGAATTTTTTCCGCGTTTTATCTGTTTGGGTATAGCCATGCGGACGCCAAAGTACGGTTTTGTCTACCTGCGCCCAACGCGGACCAACGCATTTCGCACTTGGGGCGGACCTTGGAATTTTAACAAATACTCCTGTAAACATTGAAGGTAGAGTTTTGCTTGGTCTTCTTTTTATTCCTGTAAACATTGCGATGACATAAATAAAGCTTAGCGAGAGTGTCTAAAAAAAGGTTGAGATGCCACCCATGCGATAGGTTGACACTGGGCCACGGCACTAACACACCTATGCATTGGTGAAAGCGTGCTCGCGACTTAGCACTTGGCGGCGCCATGGTTATGTTGGCCGTGTCGCAGCACCCTGACGAGCTACCGGCCTTGTGGCCATGCCTGCAAGCGTGAATTACATAGGACTTGCGGGAGGTAGTTGGAGGGCCGGCGTGCGGGTCCGAGGCAGACACCAAGCGAACGTGTGGCGCATCCGTCCAATGTCCATGTGACGCAATCGGGCCCAAATTTGTTGCGGAAATGCATCCACACAGACATGTGATGGATATAATTTACGTTTGCATCCTCACGTTGTGCCGTCGCTTTTGGACTCATGGACCCAAACAGTGGCGGAGCCAGAATTTAGCCATGGGGGGGGCCAAGACGACAGTGAAGCCAGATTTTTTTTCCTTTTTGCCTGACAAAGTACCTAATTGTTTTATACCCAAGCATCATTCACATCTAAATTTGCCTAGATAACACAATTTTATTTTACTCTTTTTAAGCAGGAGCGTGTCTAGCTATTAGGTCAATAATTCCACACACGCGCCCAGTAGACGAAGTTAATATTCAATCTACTCCGAAATATGACATGACATGCCTTGCTACAAACATTGCCATATGGAAATTTAAAATGAATAGACAAGGACAGTCATTGCATACAGGTTTGAATGAAATCACCACTGGTATTATGAAATTTTGTCGTTGTACTAGGAAAAATTGATTGATGTTGTCAAAATACATACCTAGAGAAACAAATCTAGTCCCTACATGTGCCCTCTACCGCTAGGTCGAAGTAGGTCTGCTGGTCGCCATTGGCAGACGTGTGACAATGATCGCTGCTTACTGATGCAGCTATGCTCGACGAATCATTGAGCTTCAAATGAGCGGGTGCTTATGCCCTAGCATGGCAATGCATCACAAATCACACACCAAATATAACGATACAAGATGAGAACTGAGAGGGATAGTAAACTGTATATTAACCTTGGTCAATTCGTTGGCAGCAGACTTAAGATTGGGCGAGAGAATCAGCCTGCGTTGTCGTATATGAACCTGATGATGGACAACTTAAAAATGTTCCAACAACTTAAAAATGTTCAAATTTTAAAATTTGTTTGTGAGTTCAAATTTTGGTCATAAATTCAGAAAATGTTCCATTCCTAAAATATTGTTCTAGTTTCAAAGAATGTTCCTATTTTAAATAAGTTGTTCGTAAATTCCAAAAATGTGCACGTTTTCACATTTTCAGGAGTTTTGAAATTGTTCAGTTACAAATTTTTGTTCACAAATTTCAAAAAATGTTCGGTGGTTCAAAACATGTTCCTGTTTTAAATAAATTGTTCGCACATTTCAAAAAAATGTGGACATTTTCGTTGTTGAGTTTCAAAATTGTTCAGTTTCAAATTTTGTTCACAAATTTTAAAAAATGTTCGGCGGTACAAAACATGTTCCCGCTTTAAAAAATTGTTTGCAAATTAAAAAAAAATGTGCATGATTTCATTTTTTCCAGGAGTTCCGAAATTCTTCAGTTTCAATATTTGCCCACAATTTTCAATAAATGTTCAGGCAGTTGAAAACATTTTCCCGTTTTAATTTTTTTTCTCAAATTTAAAAAATGTGCATGTTTTCACTTTTTGAGGAGTTTCAAAATTGTTCAGTTTCAAATTTTTGTTCAGCAATTTCAAAAGACGTTCTTGTTTCCACATTTTCCAAATTATGTTCGTGATTTCAAATTTGTATTGAAATGTCAAAAAATGTTCGTGATTTTCGAAAAAAAATAGTTTTACTTTTTTATTCGCAAATTAGAAATTTGTTTGTGTTTCAAAGATCCCTTCGTTTTTTCTGTAAGTTGTGGAGAAATATTAGTTCAAAAATTCAAAAAAAAACACGGTTTATAAATTTGTTCAGAATTTCATAATTTGTTCACAACTTGAAAGAATGGTTCACGTGTTTCAAAAACATTCCTGCAGTTTCAAATTTTTTGTTCTCATATGCAAAAAAATGTTCCTGTCTATTGAAATATGTTCTTTTTTTTGCAGGTGTACGAAAATATGTTCAGAAGTTCAAAAATTCGCACATCTTCAAAATATACACTTACAGAAAAAATGTACACTTTTCTTAAAGATGTTCGCTACAGTAACTATTACGGTTTGCACTGAGTTCTTTGTGGTGCACGCTGTTGTATTGCAAGCAAACCTAGTTAGGTGGAGTGGCTGGGACAACACAGCCCTAAGCTGTCGGTCGCTGGTTCGATACCTGACGACGCGCTTACCTGACAACACAGCCCTTAGGGCACCGTTTAGACTTTGGATTTTGTTTAGATTAAAGTTCGCCATAGCTGCAACTTCGCGTACTTTGTTTGTGTTCAACGACCAGACAAAGGCGTCACAGAACCCCACCTTGATCAATAAAGCTTTCATCTTATATTCGCAATATCCAGATTGCAATCTCAGTTTCTTGCTTGTTCTTCGTTTGCTCGCAGGAAACAGCAGGTTGATCGTGCTCCGGCGTGGTCAATAACCTCTCGAAGTTGGTTTAGCGATTGCTAAGGCGCGACGTCCTCGCACGTTCGTAGTCGGATCGTCAAAGTCGACTTCCACCAAAGCGATATCCATCATCTCATCGAAAGACGGGACACCTTTGCCTCTATCAGTGGCGGTGAGTGCCGGTCGGGTAACCTGTTCTATCTTCGGACGGACTGGCGGCGACGAAGCTCGCTCCCTTCTTTAAGGCGTCGACGCGGCTCTCATTGCCCGCCGTGTTGCTCCAGGGGACACTCTGATCCTCGGATCGGGCGGTGGCGGTGCTTCAGCGTCGTATTCTTCCTGAAGGCGCCGCCTTGAAGCGCACGTTTCGTCGTATGCGGCTTCATTTCTTCGCGGTGGCATGTTCACGGTTGAATCCCCCGGTTGCTCTTGTAGTGCTAGGGGTGGCGTTGCTGCGCCCAGCGCCTATGTATCCTATCTTGGGTGTGTACGTGTGTTATAATGGCATACGTTTGTACCGGGTTGTTGATGATCGTTTCATTATATATAAAGTGGGGCAAAAGCCCTTTTGATAGATAGAAGAACTCTGATTGATGGCGAAAGCTTGTCAACAAAAAGCTTACTCTACAATGTACCAAGCAGTGATGATCCCGGCACTGGCTCAGGTCAGGTCCTTCAAAGTCCCAAACAAGATCAAGGTTTTTGGATGGCTACTCCTACATGAGGGATTAAACACGAGCAAAAGTTTAGTCAATAAGAAGATTCTTGACTCCGCGAACTGCCCCCTATGCTTGCAAGCACCTGAAGATTGCACCCACCTCTTCTTGCTCTTCCCAAATGCTCGCGCTATCTGGATGGCCACGGGTGTAAACTGTAAAACATATAGTTTGGGAAACTGCTCGACACCCTAAACGGGGTGTGGCTATCTCATTATATAATAGTACCAAAGGGTACAATACAATTACAGGTGTATATAAGAGTTCTCGTATATATACAGTCTAACACCCTCCCTCAATCTTAACTATGGCCTGAGGTACAAAGCAAGTTAACATTGCGCCTACAGCCTACAAACTGTGGTTGTGGAAGAGGCTTCGTGAAGATGTCAGCAAGTTGATCCTTTGACGAGATGAACTTGATATTGAGGAGCTTCTGTGCAACACGTTCCCGAACAAAATGATAGTCTACCTCAACATGTTTCGTCCGAGCATGAAACACCGGATTGGACGAAAGATAAGTAGAACCAATGTTGTCACACCAAAGCACTGGAGGATGAGCAAGAGAGACTCTCAATTCTCTCAACAAGGACTGAATCCATATGATCTCAGCAGTCGCATCAGCAACTGCCTTGTACTCAGCTTCAGTACTGCTGCGAGACACCGTGGCTTGCTTGCGAGCATTCCAGGCGATCAAGTTAGGAACAAGAAACACTGCATATCCCCCCGTGGATCGCCTGTCATCAGGACTGCCAGCCCAATCTGCATCTGAAAATGCGGAGATCTCACAAGATGGTGCAGACTGGAGAAGCAAACCATAGGAAGCAGTGAGGCAGATATAACGGAGGATACACTTCACAGCTGACCAATGAGACGTCCTGGGTGCATGGAGGTACTGACAGACACGGTTGACTGCATAGGAGACATCAGGTCTGGTGATAGTGAGATACTGCAGACCACCAACTAGACTGCGATACTCAGTAGCATCATCAAGTGGAAGAAGATCTCCATCAAGAGCAGACAGTCGATCAGTAGCAGACATTGGAGTGATCGCATGTTTACACGTGAGCATGCCAGCACGACGCAACAAGTCTTGAGAATACTTCTTCTGAGTAAGAGTCAACCCAGCAGAAGATCGCGAAACCTCCAGACCAAGGAAAAAGTGCAGAGCACCTAAGTCCTTGACAGCAAAGTCACCACTCAAGGCAGCCACAAGACGATCAGCAGCAGCATCGGAGGAACTGATGAGGATGATATCATCAACATAGACCAGTAGATACATCGTAACCTCAGGACGCTGAAGAAGAAACAAGGACGTGTCAGCTGTGGAGGGAAGAAACCCCAGCGCCCGAAGAACAGAGCCAAGACGAGCGTGCCACGCACGGGGAGCCTGTTTAAGTCCATATAGCGCCTTAACAAGACGACAAAAGTGATGCGGACGTGCAGGATCCACAAAACCCGGCGGCTGACGCATATAAACCTCTTCCTCCAAGACTCCATGCAAGAAAGCATTCTGCACATCAAGCTGACGAAGAAACCATCCGCGAGTGACAGCAAGAGACAGCAACAAACGAATAGTAGTGGGCTTGATAACTGGACTGAATGTGTCTTAATAATCAAGACTATACCTCTGTTTGAAACCTTTGGCAACGAGCCTAGCCTTGTAGCGCTCAATAGACCGTCAGCATGTCGCTTGACTTTGAAAACCCACTTAGAATCAATAACATTAACACCAGTCACTGGAGGAACAAGATGCCAAGTGTCATTCTTCAGCAGGGCCTGAAACTCTTGTTCCATCGCGGCACGCCAGTGAGGAATACCCAACGCAGCCTGAAAATGGCGAGGCTCAGCAGTAGGATCCGTAGCACTATGAGCCATGCAAGCAGCGAGCCACGCGACGGCCCATCAGTGCGTTTCTTTGGCTGAAAAACACCCGTTTGGCTGTGTGTTCGAGGACGAAGGGAAACAGTAGTGGGTTGTGTTGACGATGCCGGAGGCGGTGCAGAAGGCGAGGCCGACGCACCCGGCAAGCCAGTGCCAGAGCCCTCTGGCAACGGGGATGCAGGTGGTGTCGGACCACGTGCGGCCGGCCCATCCAGGGCCGGGTCGGCCGGCGCAGGGGACCCAGTGGCTGGGCCGGGCGAGGCAGCAACTGGAGTAGGGGACCCAGCCACTGGGCTGGGCGATGAGCCAGGCGAGGCGACCACCAGACCTGGTGGGAGCGACGCTCACGGGGTGGCCGCAGGCGAGAGCGACGCCCGCGGGTTGACTGCGGGTGCAGCCTCTACGGGCTGGCGGGCGCCACCCGCTATGCATGTCCCATGCATGCGACCCACGTCATGTTCCGAAACATCATCCGGCGTCTGTTCATCAAGTAGCTCAAGACGAGCACCACGTCCGATACCTGCAGCATGATTAGGAAGCAACACAGGAGTATTTGTAACATCCACAAATTGATCAGGCGAGGGTGTGGTAGAGTGAATAGATGGCACCAGAGTGTCAGAGTTGGTCGTAAGTGCATGAAAAGGAAACACATTCTCATCAAATATGACATCACGAGATATGTAGACACGATTGGTGAGAACATGCATGCATTTGTACCCTTTGTGAAGGGAACTATACCCAAGAAAAACACACTTTTTAGACCGAAACTCTAGCTTACGTTTGTTGTACGGACGCAAATGGGGCCAACATGCACACCCAAACACTTTGAGGAATGTGTAATCTGGAATTTCATGGAGCAAGAGTTCAAGCGGGGTTTTCATATTCAGGAGTCGTGAGGGAAGCCTATTGATCAAAAAACAGGCGGTGGAGAAAGCATCACTCCAGAACTTAAACGGAATGGAGGCATGAGCTAGCAAAGTAAGACCAGTTTCTACAAGATGTCGATGCTTACGTTTAGCGGTTCCATTCTGCTAATGTGTATGAGGACAAGACACACGGTGTGAAATCCCAAGTTTGTTAAAGAATGTGTTGAGGTTGTGGTATTCACCCCCCCCCCCCGAGTCAGATTGAACACGGATAATTTTTGCTTAAGGAGACGCTCAACGTGTGCTTGAAACTGAATAAAAACATCGAACACATTAGACTTTCGCTTAATAAGATAAAGCCAAGTAAACCGGCTATAAGCATCAATGAAACTGACATAATAATTGTGACCACTGACGGACGTTTGGGCATGACCCCATACATCAGAAAACACAAGCTCAAGAGGATGTTTCACAACACGACTAGAGTCTGGAAACGGAAGTTGATGACTCTTGCCCTGCTGACAGGCATCACAAATAGTTTCAGCAGTTTTATTAGACACAACTGGTAGCTCATGATGATGTAGCACATGACGAACTATAGGAGCAGCAGGATGACCAAGACGTGCATGCCAATGTGTGGAAGACACACGAACACCGCTGAACGCCTGAGGAGAAGACTGCATAGGAGATGTGGGCGGTGCGTCAAGAGCATATAAGCCATGGCGAAGACGACCACTAAGTAGAACGGCCCTCGTGTTCCGATCCTTGATAAAGAAATGAAAAGGGTGAAACTCAGCAAGGACATTATTATCACGAGTAAGTTGAGGAACAGACAACATACTACGTGTAGCAGTGGGAACACGAAGAACATTGGAAAGATGCAGTTTACGAGAATTATGTGCAAGAAGTGAAGCCTGACCAACATGGGAGATGCGCATACCTGCTCCATTGGCGGTGTGCACCTGATCATGACCGCGATACGGCTCCTGAGTGGAAAGCTTAGCCATCTCGTTGGTGAGATGGTTCGTGGCTCCCGTGTCAATGTACCATGTAGGATCAATGGAGTAAGACGGAGTGCGCCCATGGCTCGTCACCACAGCAGCTTGTTTCTCATTCCCTTTTCCATTATTGCCCAGGCCGAGAAAATCTTGTTTGTAGCGTCGATGACAGCGAGATGCGATGTGACGCTCAAGGCCACACAGCTGACAGGCCTGTTGAGCGCCGCAGCTGGGACAACAAGCCACCAGCCTGGTACCGCCAGTGATGGAGGGCGCGGTGCTCCGCGGAGCCTGCGGGGATGAGGGCGCCAGCTTCCCACCGAGCGGCGAGGGCTTCTGTGGCTTACCGCGGGTTGCAGCCTTGGCGGAGATGAAACTCGGAGAGGTGCGACGCGCTTTAATGCGCTGTTCACGACCAAGAAGGCGCGCATAGAGCTCTCGCAGCGGAAGGGGCGCCTCACGACCATGAATGTTCTCGATGAGGTTGTCATAGTCGTCATCAAGGCCGTTGAGCACGTGGGTGCTGAAATCCTCATCTCCAAGCGGCTGTCCAATCGAGGCCAAGGTGTCGGCGAGGCCAGACATCTTGGTGAAGTACTCAGTGATGGTGAGACCGTCAAGCTTAGTCTCCCCCAACTCAGTGCGGATAGAATGAGCACGCGCCTGAGATTGGGAGGCGAAACTGCTGTGAAGAGCCTACCAAGCATCTCGCGAAGTCGCGGCGAAGATGACCAGCGATGACACGCTTGGAGAAAGCGACGACTGAATAGCGGAGAGGATCGCCTGGTCCTGGGCCACCCACACATGATGCGCCGCATGGTACGCGGCGGACACGGGATGGAGCCATCAACGTAACCCTCCAAGTAACGGCTGCGAGGGAGAGGCAACACCTGAGCCCGCCATGACAAATAGTTATCCGGCGTAAGCTTTACCGGAAGAAGGTGCGAGAAGTAGAATGGCGATGGCGCCACCGCATGATCCATATGAGCCGGCGCCGGCGGTGCATAGCAACCCAACAGAGGATCCGCGTCGTGATGAGGGGCATTTGCCAGTGACGTGCTCGCGTACGGAGAAGAAGATAGGCACCAGGGGCCGGGTAGGCGCCAGGAGCCACAGAGCCATCACCCGGGCCAGTCGGGGCTCCAGAAGGCAGCGGAGGTGCGGCCCCATAGGGCAGCGAGGACGGCGGCGGCACCATGTAGGGCTGGTGGTGTTGGGGAACGTAGTAATTTCAAAAAAATTCCTACGCACACGCAAGATCATGGTGATGGCATAGCAACGAGAGGAGAGAGTGTTGTCCACGTACCCTCGTAGACCGTAAGCGGAAGCGTTAGCACAACGCGGTTGATGTAGTCGTACGTCTTCACGATCCGACCGATCCAAGCACTGAACGTACGGCACCTCCGAGTTCAGCACACGTTCAGCTCGATGACGATCCCCGGGCTCCGATCCAGCAAAGCTTCGGGGATGAGTTCCGTCAGCACGACGGCGTGGTGACGATGATGATGTTCTACCGGCGCAGGGCTTCGCCTAAACTCCGCGACGATATGACCGAGGTGGAATATGGTGGAGGGGGGCACCGCACACGGCTAAGGAACGATCCGTAGATCAACTTGTGTGTCTATGGGGTGCCCCCTGCCCCCGTATATAAAGGAGGGAGGGGGGAGGCCAGCCGGCCCTTGTGGGTGCGCCAGGAGGAGGAGTCCTCCTCCTAGTAGGAGTAGGACTCCTCCTTTCCTACTCCTACTAGGAGGGGAAAGGAAGGGGGAGAGGGGGGAAGGAAAGAGGGGGGCGCCGCCCCCCTCCTAGTCCAATTCGGACCAGAGGGAGAGGGGGCGCGCGGCCCTTCCTGGCTGCCCCTCTCTCTTCCCACC
>NC_041386.1:706729960-706737913 GCF_002162155.2 Triticum dicoccoides | reverse complement strand
ACCATTTCGAGACTCCTCGTCATGTCCGTGATCACATCCGGGACTCCGAACAAACTTCGGTACATCAAAACTTGTAAACTCATAATAAAACTGTCATCGTAACGTTAAGCGTGCGGACCCTACGGGTTCGAGAACTATGTAGACATGACCTAGAACTATTCTCGGTCAATAACCAATAGCGGAACCTGGATGCCCATATTGGTTCCTATATATTCTACGAAGATCTTTATCGGTCAAACCGCATAACAACATACGTTGTTCCCTTTGTCATCGATATGTTACTTGCCCGAGATTTGATCGTCGGTATCTAATACCTAGTTCAATCTCGTTACCGGCAAGTCTCTTTACTCGTTCCATAATGCATCATTCCGTAACCAACTCATTTGGTCACATTGCTTGCAAGGCTTATAAAGATGTGCATTACCGAGAGGGCCCAAAGATACCTCTCCGACAATCGGAGTGACAAAACCTAATCTCGAAATACGCCAACTCAACATGTACCTTCGGAGACACCTGTAGTACTCCTTTATAATCACCCAGTTACGTTGTGACGTTTGGTAGTACCCAAAGTGTTCCTCTGGTAAACGGGAGTTGCATAATCTCATAGTTACAGGAACATGTATAAGTCATGAAGAAAGCAATAGCAACATACTAACACTAGTAGAAAAAGGGTCAAACGTGAAGCACATTAGTGCCGGTTTGTAAAAAAACCGGCACTAATGTGATCAATAGTGCCAGTTCGATTCGCTATGCATTAGTGCCGGTTCGTAATGAACCTTTAGTACCGGTTCGTGCCACGAACTGGTACTAAAGGGGTGGTGGCAGGCTGGCGTCAGGCCAGGGCCCCACGAGCCCCTTTAGTGACGGTTTGTGACACAAACCGGTACTAAAGGTCTAACCTATAGTACCGGTTTGCGTCACCAACCGGTACTATAGAGTCTTAACCTATAGTCCCGGTTGAAGACACAAACCGGCACTATAGGGCAATTTTCAAACTCTACCCCCCCTTATCGCAATTTCAGTTTTGAAAAAAATCAAAAGAAAATGATAAAAAATTCAGAAAATAAAATCTTCCGAGAGGTAGTTATATTACTACATCTACTAGTTAGGAAAATTTGAAAACTTAAATTTGGACATGTTTTGCAAAAAGTGTAGGGAAAATGTAAAACGGCTATAACTTTTGCATACGATGTCGAAAAAAAACGTATAATATATCAAAAAATTCAGCACGAAAATCCGCATCCGATGGAGACTGCCTATGGCCTGTTTGGAATTTTTTAGAATCCTCAAATTCCAAAAGGAAAAAAAGATATGGTCAAATTTCAGTTTTTCTAAAAAAATTGGTTAAATCTGGTCAAACTACTTATTCAAGAAGTATTAATTTTACTACATAATTATTCAAGAATATTAGTGTTACTAAATAATTATTTCAATTTTTTGAATTTTGGTCAAATATGGTCAAACTATGGTCAAACTGTGGTCAAACTATGGTCAAACTTATTCAAGAAATATTAGCGTTACTAAATAATTACTGTTTTTTTTAGAATAATAGTTTCAAACTCAAACGGTGAAATGTGTGACTTCATGCTCAAGCTAAACTCCTGAGGGTTAATAGGATTAACATCTTACTATTGTTAGGAAAACAACAAGTGCAGACTTGAAAACGAAGGAGAATAGAACCCGAAAGTTAAGCGTGCTTGGGTTGGAGTAGTGAGAGGGATGGGTGACCGGTCGGGAAGTTAGATGATTTGGAATGAGTGATCCACACTTGAGCAGTTAAGAGAGGTGGTGATTCGAGACTAAATTATCGAATAATTCAGATAAATTAAAAATCGAAAAAAAAATCAAATTTTTTTTCCAAAAATTTCAAAAAAATATTTCAAAAGAAAACCTTTAGTACCGGTTGGTAACACCAACCGGTACTAAAGGTCCCCCATACCAGGGCGTGAGCTCACGCCACGTGGTGGCACTTTAGCGCCGGTTCGTGCCGAACCGGTACTAAAGGGGGGGGGGGCTTTAGTGCCCACACTTAACCGGCACTAAAGGCCCTTACAAACCGGTTTTAAAGGTCCGTTTTCTACTAGTGTAAACGATCAAGTGCTAGGCTAACGGAATGGGTCATGTCAATCACATCATTCTCCTAATGATGTGACCTCATTAATCAAATGACAACACATGTCTATGGTTAGGAAACATAACCATCTTTGATTAATGAGCTAGTCAAGTAGAGGCATACTAGTGACTATATGTTTGTCTATGTATTCACACATGTATCATGTTTCCGGTTACTACAATTCTAGCATGAATAATAAACATTTATCATGAAATAAGGAAATAAATAATAACTTTATTATTGCCTCTAGGACATATTTCCTTCAGTCTCCCACTTGCACTAGAGTCAATAATCTAGTTCACATCGCTATGTGATTTAACACCAATATTCACATCTGCATGTGATTAATACCCATAGTTCACATCATCATGTGATCAACACCCAAAGGGTTTACTAGAGTCAATAATCTAGTTCACATCGCTATGTGATTAACACCCAAAAGAGTACTAAGGTATGATCATGTTTTGCTCGTGAGAGAAGCTTAGTCAACGGGTCTGTCATATTCAGAGCCGTATGTATTTTGCAAATATTCTATGTCCACATTGCTCTGCACGGAGCTACTCTAGCTAATTGCTCCCACTTTCAATATGTATCTAGATTGAGACTTAGAGTCATCTGGATTGGTGTAAAAGCTTGCATCGTTGTAACTTTTACGACGGGCTCTTTTATCACCTCCATAATCGAGAAACATCTCCTTAGTCCTCACTAAGGATATTCTTGACCCATGTCCAGTGATCTACTTATTAGATCAAAATTGTATTCCTTTGCCGAACACAGAGCAAGGTATACAATAGGTCTGGTTCACAGCATAGCATACTTCATAGAACCTATGACTGAGGCATAGGGAATGACTTTTCATTCTCTTTCTATTTTCTGCAATGGTCGGGTCTTGAGTCTTTACTCAACTTCACACCTTGTAACACAGGCAAGAACTCCTTCTTTGATTGTTCCATTTTGAACTATTTCAAAAATTTATCAAGGTATGTACTCATTGAAAAATCTTATCAAGCGTCTTGATCTATCTATATAGATCTTGATGCTCAATGTGTAAGCAGCTTCACCGAGGTCTTGCTTTGAAAAACTCTTATTCAAGTATCCTTTCATGCTATCCAGAATTTCCATATCATTTCCAATTAATAATATGTCATCCACATATAATATTAGAAATGCTACAGAGCTCCCACTCACTTTCTTGTAATACAGGCTTCTTCAAAAGTCTGTATAAAACCATATGATTTGATCAACTTATCAAAGCGTATATTCCAACTCCGAGATGCTTGCACCAGTCCATAGATGGATTGCTGGAGCTTGCACAATTTGTTAGCACCTTTAGGATTGACAAAACCTTCTGGTTGCATCATATACAACTCTTGTTTAAGAAAACCATTAAGGAATGCAGTTTTGTTTATCCATTTGCCAAATTTCATAAAATGCGGCAATTGCTAACATGATTCAGACAGACTTAAGCATATATATGAGTGAAAAACTCTCATCGTAGTCAACACCTTGAACTTGTCGAAAACCTTTTGCGACAATTCTAGCTTTGTAGATAGTAACACTATCAGTGTCCGTCTTCCTCTTGAAGATCCATTTAATCTCAATGTCTCGCCGATCATTGGGCAAGTCAATCAAAGTCCATACTTTGTTTTCATACATGGATCTCATCTCAGATCTCATGGCCTCAAGCCATTTTGCGGAATCTGGGCTCACCATCACTTCTTCATAGTTCGTAGGTTCGTCATGGTCTAGTAACATAACTTTCAGAACAGGATTACCGTACCACTCTGGTGCGGATCTTACTCTGGAAGACCTACGAGGTTCTGTAGTAACTTAATCTGAAGTTTCATGATCACCATGATTAACTTCCTCACTAATTGGTGTAGTAGTCACAGGAACAGATTTCTGTGATGAACTACTTTCCAATAAGGGAGCAGGTACAGTTACCTCATCAAGTTCTACTTTCCTCTCACTCACTTCTTTCGAGAGAAATTTCTTCTTTAGAAAGGATCCATTTTAGCAACGAATAACTTGCCTTCGGATCTGTGATAGAAGGTGTACCCAATAGTTACCTTTGGGTATTCTATGAAGACGCACTTCTCCGATTTGGGTTTGAGCTTATCAGGTTGAAACTTTTTCACATAAGTATCGCAGCCCCAAATTTTAAGAAACGACAACTTTGGTTTCTTGCCAAACCACAGTTCATAAGGCGTCGTCTCAACGGACTTCGATGGTGCCCTATTTAAAGTGAATGAAACTGTCTCTAATGCATAACCCCAAAACGATAGTGGTAAACTGATAAGAGACATCATAGATCGCACCATATCTAGTAAAGTACGATTACGACGTTCGGACACACCATAAAGTTGTGGTGTTCCAGGTGGCGTGAGCTGTGAAACTATTCCACATTGTTTTAATTGAAGACCAAACTCGTAACTCAAATATTCGTCTCCGCGATCAGATCGCAGAAACTTTATTTTCTTGTTATGATGATTTTTCCACTTCACTCTGAAATTCTTTGAACCTTTCAACTATTTCAGACTTTATGTTTCATCAAGTAGATATACCCATATCTGCTCAAATCATCTTGTGAAGGTCAGAAAATAACGATACTTGCCACGAGCCTTCATACTCATTGGTCTGCATACATCAGTATGTATTATTTCCAACAAGTCAGTAGCTTGTTCCATTATTCCGAAGAACGGAGTTTTAGTCATCTTGCCCAAAAGGCACGGTTCGCAAGCATCAAATGATTCATAACCAAGTGATTCCGAAAATCCATCTTTATGGAGTTTCTTCATGCGCTTTACACCGATATGACCTAAACGGCAGTGCTACAATAAGTTGCACTATCATTATTAACTTTGCATCTTTTGGCATCATTATTATGAATATGTGTATCACTACGATCGAGATCCAACAAACTATTTTCATTGGGTGTATGACCATCGAAGGTTTTATTCATGTAAACAGAACAACAATTATTCTTTGACTTTAAATGAATAATCGTATCGCAATAAACATGATCAAATCATATTCATGCTCAACGCAAACGCCAAATAATATTTATTTAGGTTTAACACTAATCCCGAAAGTATAGGGAGTGTGCGATGATGATCATATCAATCTTGGAACTACTTCCAACACTCATTGACACTTCCCCTTCAACTAGTCTCTATTTATTCTGTAACTCCTGTTTCGAGTTACTAATATTTAGCAACCGAACAAGTATCAAATACTCAGGGGCTACTATAAATACTAGTAAAGTACGCATCAATAACATGTATACCAAATATACCCTTGTTCACTTTGCCATCCTTCTTATCCACCAAATATTCAGGGCATTTCCGTTTCCAGTGACCATTTCCTTTGCAGTGTAAGCACTCAGTTTCAGGCTTTGGTCCAGCTGTGGGCTTCTTCGCGGGAGTGACAACTTGCTTGTCATTCTACTTGAAGTTCCCTTTCTATCACTTTGCCCTTTTCTTGAAACTAGTGGTCTTGTCAATCATCAACACTTGATGCTCTTTCTTGATTTCTACCTTCGTCGATTTCAACATCACGAAGAGCTCGGGAAACGTTTTCGTCATCCCTTGCACATTATAGTTCATCACAAAGTTCTACTAACTTAGTGATGGTGACTAAAGAACTCTGTCAATCACTATCTTATCTGGAAGATTAACTCCCACTTGATTCAAGCGATTGTAGTACTCAGACAATCTGAGCACATGCTCACTAGTTGAGCAACTCTCCTCCATCTTTTAGCAATAGAACTTGTTGGAGACTTCATATCTCTCAACTCGGGTATTTGCTTGAAATATTCACTTCAACTCCTGGAACATCTCATATGGTCCATGACGTTCAAAACATCTTTGAAGTTCCGATTCTAAGCCATAAAGCATGGTGCACAAAACTATCAAGTAGTCATCATATTGAGCTAGCCAAACGTTCATAACGTCTGCATTTGCTCCTGCAATAGGTCTGTCACTTAGCGGTGCATCAAGGACATAATTCTTCTGTGCAGCAATGAGGATAAACCTCAGATCACGGATCCAATCTGCATCATTGCTACTAACATCTTTCAACACAATTTTCTCTAGGAACATATCAAAATAAACATATGAAAGCAACAACGCAAGCTATTGATCTACAACATAATTTGCAAAATACTACGAGGACTAAGTTCATGATAAATTAAAGTTCAATTAATCATATTACTTAAGAACTCCCACTTAGACAGACATCTCTCTAGTCATCTAAGTGACCACGTGATCCAAATCAACTAAACCATGTCCGATCATCACGTGAGATGGAGTAGTTTCAATGGTGAACATCATTATGTTGATCATATCTACTATATGATTCACGCTCGACCTTTCGGTCTCCGTGTTCCGAGGCCATATCTGTATATGCTAGGCTCGTCAAGTTTAACCCGAGTATTCCGCGTGTGCAACTGTTTTGCACCCGTTGTATTTGAACGTAGAGCCTATCACACCCGACCATCACATGGTGTCTCAGCACGAAGAACTTTCGCAACGGTGCATACTCAGGGAGAACACTTCTTGATAATTAGTGAGAGATCATCTTAAAATGCTACCGTCAATCAAAGCAAGATAAGATGCATAAAGGATAAACATCACATGCAATCAATATAAGTGATATGATATGGCCATCATCATCTTGTGCTTGTGATCTCCATCTTCGAAGCACCATCGTGATCACCATCGTCACCGGCGCGACACCTTGATCTCCATCGTAGCATCGTTGTTGTTACGCCGTCTATTGCTTCTACGACTATCGCTACCGCTTAGTGATAAAGTAAAGCAATTACAGGGCGTTTGCATTTCATACAATAAAGCGACAACCATATGGCTCCTGCCAGTTGCCGATAACTTCAGTTACAAAACATGATCATCTCATACAATAAAATATAGCATCACGTCTTGACCATATCACATCACAACATGCCCTGCAAAAACAAGTTAGACGTCCTCTACTTTGTTGTTGCAAATTTTACGTGGCTGCTACGGGCTTAGCAAGAACCGTTCTTACCTATGCATCAAAACCACAACGACAGTTCGTCAAGTTAGCTGTTTTAACCTTCGCAAGGACCGGGCGTAGCCACACTCGATTCAGCTAAAGTGAGAGATACAGACACCCGCCAACCACCTTTAAGCACAAGTGCTTGTAACAGTGAAACCAGTCTCGCGTAAGCGTACGCGTAATGTCGGTCCGGGCCGCTTCATCTCACAATACCGCCGAACCAAAGTATGACATGCTGGTAAGCAGTATGACTTGTATCGCCCACAACTCACTTGTGTTCTACTCGTGCATATAACATCAACGCATAAAACCTAGGCTCGGATGCCACCTCGTAGACCGTAAGCGGAATCGTTAGCACAACGCGGTTGATGTAGTCGTACGTCTTCATGATCCGACCGATCCAAGCACCGAACGTACGACACCTCCGAGTTCAGCACACGTTCAGCTCGATGACGATCCCCGGGCTCCGATCCAGCAAAGCTTCGGGGATGAGTTCCGTCAGCACGACGGCGCGGTGACGATGATGATGTTCTACCGGCGCAGGGCTTCGCCTAAACTCCGCGACGATATGACCGAGGTGGAATATGGTGGAGGGGGGCACCGCACACGGCTAAGGAACGATCCGTAGATCAACTTGTGTGTCTATGGGGTGCCCTCCTGCCCCCGTATATAAAGGAGGGAGGGGGGATGCCTTGCCGACCCTTGTGGGCGTGCCAGGAGGAGGAGTCCTCCTCCTAGTAGGAGTAGGACTCCTCCTTTCCTACTCCTACTAGGAGGGGAAAGGAAGGGGGAGAGGGGGGAAG
>NC_041386.1:706724751-706729796 GCF_002162155.2 Triticum dicoccoides | reverse complement strand
CCGGTAACCCTCCGGCACTCCGGTTTTCTCCAAAATCACCCGGAACACTTCCGGTGTCCGAATATAGTCGTCCAATATATCAATCTTTATGTCTCGACCATTTCGAGACTCCTCGTCATGTCCGTGATCACATCTGGGACTCCGAACAAACTTCGGTACATCAAAACTTGTAAACTCATAATAAAACTGTCATCGTAACGTTAAGCGTGCGGACCCTACGGGTTCGAGAACTATGTAGACATGACCTAGAACTATTCTCGATCAATAACCAATAGCGGAACCTGGATGCCCATATTGGTTTCTACATATTCTACGAAGATCTTTATCGGTCAAACCGCATAACAACATACGTTGTTCCCTTTGTCATCGGTATGTTACTTGCCGGAGATTTGATCGTCGGTATCTAATACCTAGTTCAATCTCGTTACCGGCAAGTCTTTACTCGTTCCGTAAGGCATCATTCTGTAACCAACTCATTTGGTCACATTGCTTGCAAGGCTTATAAAGATGTGCATTACCGAGAGGGCCCAGAGATACCTCTCTGACAATCGGAGTGACAAAACCTAATCTCGAAATA
Organism: Triticum dicoccoides; assembly: GCF_002162155.2. NCBI lineage: Eukaryota > Viridiplantae > Streptophyta > Magnoliopsida > Poales > Poaceae > Triticum > Triticum dicoccoides. The sequence continues at coordinate 706,729,219 of NC_041386.1, read as the reverse complement.
CGCCAACTCAACATTTACCTTCGGAGACACCTGTAGTACTCCTTTATAATCACCCAGTTATGTTGTGACGTTTGGTAGTACCCAAAGTGTTCCTCCGGTAAACGGGAGTTGCATAATCTCATAGTTACAGGAACATGTATAAGTCATGAAGAAAGCAATAGCAACATACTAAACGATCAAGTGCTAGGCTAACGGAATGGGTCATGTCAATCACATCATTCTCCTAATGATGTGACCTCATTAATCAAATGACAACACATGTCTATGGTTAGGAAACATAACCATCTTTAATTAATGAGCTAGTCAAGTAGAGGCATACTAGTGACTATATGTTTGTCTATGTATTCACACATGTATCATGTTTCCGGTTAATACAATTCTAGCATGAATAATAAACATTTATCATGAAATAAGGAAATAAATAATAACTTTATTATTGCCTCTAGGGCATATTTCCTTCAGGTGGTGCGACAGCCCCGCATAGGGCGGCACCGGCGGCGCACCGGAGGGCACCGGCCAGGCCGACGAGGACGGCAGCATGGCGCCAAGGGTCGACGCAGGGGCGCCATACCAGGGCGAGAAAGACGGAGGAGCCGCGACAGGCGCGGGTGCAGAGTTGCGAGGACCCGGCAGCACAGGAACGATGGTCGAGGAAGGAGCGCCGGAAGAGGCCGGCGCGGGCAGGCCGCCTGTCCCGCTCGATCCGATCTGACCTGCGGGAGTCCCACCGGGCGGCTGAGCTTGCCACCAGGCCGTAGCCAGCGGGCGGGACGCCATGAAGGGCGACGAGGGAGCGGCTGTGGAGGCCGGTGCTTGGGGTGGTGCAGCGAGGGTGACGTTGGAGGAAGCCGAGGCGGCGGCGGCGGCGGCAGCGGCAAGGGCAGCGGAAGACATCGAAACCCTAAACTGATACCATGTAAAACATATAGTTTGGGAAACTACTCGACACCCTAAACGGGCTATCTCATTATATAATAGTATCAAAGGGTACAATACAATTACAGGTGTATACAAGAGTCCTCGTATATATACAGTCTAACATAAACCACCACCGCAATGACATCAAAATCATCTGGAGCTTTAAACTATAACCGCACCTTGCAGCATCTTTGCTAATCCTCTGGAAAATCTGTGATTCGAAGAACGCTTGGGTATGTAGGAAAATTTGTCTCACGGCTACGGATGTAATGAAAAATAACATTAACACCAGTCACTGGAGGAACAAGATGCCAAGTGTCATTCTTCAGCAGGGCCTGAAACTCTTGTTCCATCGCGGCACGCCAGTGAGGAATACCCAACGCAGCCTGAAAATGGCGAGGCTCAGCAGTAGGATCCGTAGCACTATGAGCCATGCAAGCAGCGAGCCACGCGACGGCCCATCAGTGCGTTTCTTTGGCTGAAAAACACCCGTTTGGCTGTGTGTTCGAGGACGAAGGGAAACAGTAGTGGGTTGTGTTGACGATGCCGGAGGCGGTGCAGAAGGCGAGGCCGACGCACCCGGCAAGCCAGTGCCAGAGCCCTCTGGCAACGGGGATGCAGGTGGTGTCGGACCACGTGCGGCCGGCCCATCCAGGGCCGGGTCGGCCGGCGCAGGGGACCCAGTGGCTGGGCCGGGCGAGGCAGCAACTGGAGTAGGGGACCCAGCCACTGGGCTGGGCGATGAGCCAGGCGAGGCGACCACCAGACCTGGTGGGAGCGACGCTCACGGGGTGGCCGCAGGCGAGAGCGACGCCCGCGGGTTGACTGCGGGTGCAGCCTCTACGGGCTGGCGGGCGCCACCCGCTATGCATGTCCCATGCATGCGACCCACGTCATGTTCCGAAACATCATCCGGCGTCTGTTCATCAAGTAGCTCAAGACGAGCACCACGTCCGATACCTGCAGCATGATTAGGAAGCAACACAGGAGTATTTGTAACATCCACAAATTGATCAGGCGAGGGTGTGGTAGAGTGAATAGATGGCACCAGAGTGTCAGAGTTGGTCGTAAGTGCATGAAAAGGAAACACATTCTCATCAAATATGACATCACGAGATATGTAGACACGATTGGTGAGAACATGCATGCATTTGTACCCTTTGTGAAGGGAACTATACCCAAGAAAAACACACTTTTTAGACCGAAACTCTAGCTTACGTTTGTTGTACGGACGCAAATGGGGCCAACATGCACACCCAAACACTTTGAGGAATGTGTAATCTGGAATTTCATGGAGCAAGAGTTCAAGCGGGGTTTTCATATTCAGGAGTCGTGAGGGAAGCCTATTGATCAAAAAACAGGCGGTGGAGAAAGCATCACTCCAGAACTTAAACGGAATGGAGGCATGAGCTAGCAAAGTAAGACCAGTTTCTACAAGATGTCGATGCTTACGTTTAGCGGTTCCATTCTGCTGATGTGTATGAGGACAAGACACACGGTGTGAAATCCCAAGTTTGTGTCAACGGAGCCATCATGAACATAGCCCTCTTCTTGTACCGGCATTAATGGGCCGAAGCCATCATGAACATAGCCCTCTTCTTCACCCAGTCCTTCCTGACGAACGACGTCGATGAAAAATGACGCAACGACATCAATTCCTTCTGCGATTATCTCCCCCAATATCTCTTCTATTGCTTTGTCTCGATAGTGCTCCATAGTTTCTGCAAATATTTACAACATGTCAATTATTATTCAAACATGCATGGTACAGATGGATATATATTAGTGGCAAACGTAGAACTAGCTAGCTAATCACAATAAGGAATCATGTTAATTAGTGGCCTTGACGCGACTTCTCTAGGGTTTGGGGTGGCCTCGACATAACGCTTCAAGGGTTTGGGGTGGCCTCGACGACAACCCGCTTTTAACTTGGTAAATTTGGGTGGCCTCAAGAGAGTTTGTCGGGTAGGGGTGCAGCGGGAGGGGGTAGAGACCAACATCGTTTTTTCTCTAGGGTTTGGGTGTCCTCGAGAGTTTTGATCGAGCGAGAGGGCCGAGGGGGGTATATCGACGACGACAGAGGAGAAGATCATCGAAGAAAAAAAATAAGAAAAAAAAGAGGAGAAGAAGAAAGGAATAGAGGAGAAGAAGAAAAAATAGAAAATATTCTATTTTTTCTTCTTCTCCTCTATTCCTTTCTTCTTCTCCTCTTCTTTTTCTTCTTTTTTCCTCTTCTTATTTACTTTTTCCTCTACACTAAACTAAAATGCACTAACCTAAAACCTAATACTAACAACCTAAATAGAAAATTAATACATATATTAAAAAACATATATAAACAAAAAAATGCTTCAAGGGTTTGGGGTGGCCCCGATGACAACACTTCAAGGGTTTGGGGTGGCCTCGACGACAACGCTCTTTTAACTTGGTAAATTTGGGTGGCCTCAAGAGAGTTTTTCGGGTAGGGGCGCGCAGCGGGAGGGAGTATAGACCAACATCGTTTTTTCTCTAGGGTTTGGGTGTCCTCGAGAGTTTTGGTCGAGCGAGAGGGCCGAGGGGGTTATATCGACGACGACAGAGGAGAAGATCGAAGAAAAAAAAATAAGAAAAAAAAGAGGAGAAGAAGAAAGGAATAGAGGAGAAGAAGAAAAAAAATAGAATTTCTTCTTCTCCTCTTCTTTTTCTTCTTTTTTCCTCTTCTTATTTTACTTTTTCCTCTACACTAAACTAAAATGCGCTAACCTAAAACCTAATACTAATTAACAACCTAAATAAAAAATTAATACATATATAAAAAAACATACATAAACAAAAAAATGTTATGAACATTATATTTAGGTTGTTAGTATATACACATACATAAACATACATATATACACATATACACAAAAAAATACACATATATACACATACAAACACATATATACACATATACACAAAAAAATTGCATATATACACATATACAAAAAAATGCAGGGCAGGGGCGGCGGCACGGCAGCCGTGCAGGACAGGGCGGCGCGCGGCGGCCGCGCAGGGCAGGGGCGGCGGGAGCGAGGCAGGTGCTCACAGGGGGGTGGCGGGGCACGGCGGGCGGCGTCGGGGCGCGGGGAGCGGCGCCGGCGTCGGGGCAGATGGCGTCGAGGGCGGCGGGGACGGCAAAGTTGAGCAGCCTGATGGCGTCGGAGGCGGCGACGATGGTGAGGTGGACCAGCCTGATGGCGTCGGAGGCGGCAGCGACGACGAGGTGGAGCAGCCTGACGGCTCGGCGGCGACAGCGACGAGGCAGATCGAGCAGCAGGCGTCGGGCGGAGAAGAAAGAGATGGATTTTGGAGAAACTGCTAAGTGCTAGTTATATATGAAGAGAATTGGTCTCGGTTCGTGAAACCAACCGGGACCAATGCCCCCTTTAGTCCTGGTTGGTGCCACCAACCGAGACTAAAGGGTGGGCATGGGTCCCAGTTGGTGCCACGAACCGGGACCAATGGCCCCCTTTAGTCCCGGTAGGTGCCTCTAACCAGGACCAATGGTCGTGTGCTGGCACGGTGCGGC
>NC_041386.1:706720891-706724734 GCF_002162155.2 Triticum dicoccoides | reverse complement strand
CTAGTTATATATGAAGAGAATTGGTCTCGGTTCGTGAAACCAACCGGGACCAATGCCCCCTTTAGTCCTGGTTGGTGCCACCAACCGGGACCAAAGGCCTCTTTTCAGCAGCCCAAAGGGCGGGAAGCGGCGGCCTTTGGTCCCGGTTGGTGCCACCAACCGAGACTAAAGGGTGGGCATGGGTCCCAGTTGGTGCCACGAACCGGGACCAATGGCCCCCTTTAGTCCCGGTAGGTGCCTCTAACCAGGACCAATGGTCGTGTGCTGGCACGGTGCGGCACGAAAGTTTAGTCCCATCTCGCTAGCTGAGAGGGGCGCGCAGTGGTTTATAAGCCCCACTGCCGCACCCCTCTCGAGCTCCTCTCCACTGCAGGCTTACGGGCCTACTTACTACTGCTTTGCCTGATGGGCCTACTGGGCCACCTGCGGGCCTGAATTCGGGCCCATGGTGGATTTCTAGTCGTATTCAGGCCGTGGGGGCTCAATAGGAGGCACTTTTTTCTTTACTTATTGTTGCTATTTTTATTTTTTTTCCCAGATTTTTTGTTTTGTTTTCTGCATTATTTATTTTCTTTTGTTTTTTTCTTTATTTTTTAATTCTTTTTGCTTTTAGTTTTAGAAAAAAAATAAACTTTTTGTTAGTGCCATTAGTTCTCAAATTTGAAAACACTTTTTTTGTTTTTTTGTTTTGTTTCGTGCTTTATTTATTTTATTTTGTTTCTACTTACAACAAAATACTTATTGCTGCTATTTTTATTTTTTTCCCAGATTTTTTGTTTTGTTTTCTGCATTATTTATTTTCTTTTTTTTATTGCTTTATTTTTTAATTCTTTTTGCTTTTAGTTTTAGAAAAATTATAAACTTTCTGTTAGTGCCATTAGTTTTCAAATTTGAATACACTTTTTTTGTTTTCTTTTTGCTTTCTTTATTTTATTTTGTTTCTACTTACAACAAAATACTTATTGTTGCTATTTTATTTTTTTTCCAGTTTTTTGTTTTGTTTTCTGCATTATTTATTTTCTTTTGTTTTCTGCATTAAAGCATTTCAAATGAACTCTGAAAAAGTTGAAAGTTGAAAGTTGGCATGGTATCACGAGGGCCGAACCATAAGACATTAAAGCATTTCAAATGAACTCTAAAAAAGTTGAAAGTTGAAATTTGGCATGGTATCATAATTTCGTCTGTTACAAAGTTGGCATGGTATCATCATAATAGTTGCGGGAGAAAGTCTTCACTTTTTCTTCGCTTGTGTCATTTGCTTATTGCACCGTAACCATGGATAATCTTCATCGTTTATCAGGATACTGGGGTCAGCCTTGACTTTGAAGGGAGGAATTTCATGAAACTTTTCATAATCTTCAGACATGTCTTTCTTGCCCTCCACTCCCATGATGTCCCTTTTTCCTGAAAGAACTATGTGGCGTTTTGGCTCATCGTATGATGTATTCGCTTCCTTATCTTTTCTTTTTCTCGGTCTGATAAACATGTCCTTCACATAGATAACCTGTGCCACATCATTGGCTAGGACGAACGGTTCGTCAGTGTACTCAAGATTTTTCAGATCCATTATTGTCATTCCGTACTGTGGGTCTACCTGTACCCCGCCTCCTGACAAATTGACCCATTTGCACTTAAACAAAGGGACCTTAAAATCATGTCCGTAGTCAAGTTCCCATATGTCCACTATGTAACCATAATATGTGTCCTTTCCCCTCTCGGTTGTTGCATCAAAGCGGACACCGCTGTTTTGGTTGGTGCTCTTTTTATCTTGGTCAATCGTGTAAAATGTATTCCCATTTATCTCATATCCTTTCCAAATCGTAACAGTCAAAGATGGTCCCCTTGACAACAAGTACAACTCATCACAAATAGTGTTGTCACCTCTAAGACGTGCTTCCAACCAACTGCTGAAAGTCCTGATGTGTTCACATGTAATCCAGTCGTCACACTGCTCCGGGTGTTTGGAGTGCAGACTGTTCTTGTGTTCATCGACATACGGGGTCACCAAGGTAGAGTTCTGTAGAACTGTGTAGCGTGCTTGAGACCAAGAATATCCGTCCCTGCATATTATTGAGTCCCTTCCAAGCATGCCTTTTCCAGTCAGTCTCCCCTCATACCACGATTGAGGGAGACCTATCTTCTTAAGGCCAGGAATGAAGTCAACACAAAACCCGATGACATCCTTTGTTTGATGGCCCATGGAGATGCTTCCTTCTGGCCTAGCGCGGTTACGGACATATTTCTTTAAGACTCCCATGAACCTCTCAAAGGGGTACATATTGTGTAGAAATACGGGGCCCAGAATGACAATCTCGTCAAGTAGATGAACTAGGACGTGCGTCATGGTATTGAAGAAGGATGGTCGGAACACCAACTCGAAACTGACAAGACATTGCACCACATCACTCCTTAGCCTTTGTATGATTTCTGGATCGATCACCTTCTGAGAGATTGCATTGAGGAATGCACATAGCTTCACAATGGCTAATCGGACGTTTTCCGGTAGAAGCCCCCTCAATGCAACCGGAAGCAGTTGCTTCATAATCACGTGACAGTCATGAGACTTTAGGTTCTGAAACTTTTTCTCTGACATATTTATTATTCCTTTTATATTCGACGAGAAGCCAGTCGGGACCTTCATACTAAGCAGACATTCAAAGAAGATTTCCTTCTCTTCTTTGGTAAGAGCATAGCTGGCAGGACCTTCATACTGCTTTGGAGGCATGCCGTCTTTTCCGTGCAAACGTTGCAGGCCCTCCCGTGCCTCAGCTGTATCTTTTGTCTTCCCATACATGCCCAAGAAGCCTAGTAGGTTCACGCAAAGGTTCTTCGTCACGTGCATCACGTTGATCGAAGAGCGGACCTTTAGGTCTTTCCAGTAGGGTAGGTCCCAAAATATAGATTTCTTCTTCCACATGGGTGCGTGTCCCCCAGCGTCACTCGAAACAGCTAGTCCGCCGGGACCCTTTCCAAAGATTACGTGTAAATCATTGACCATAGCAAGTACGTGATCACCGGTACGCATGGCGGGCTTCCTCCGGTGATCTGCCTCGCCTTTGAAATGCTTGCCTTTCTTTCGACATTGATGGTTGGTCGGAAGAAATCGATGATGGCCCAGGTACACATTCTTTCTGCAGCTTCCCACGTATATACTATCGGTGTCAAGTAAACAGTGCGTGCATGCGTGGTATCCCTTGTTTGTCTGTCCTGAAAGGTTACTGAGAGCGGGCCAATCGTTGATGGTCACGAACAACAACGCCTTTAGGTGAAATTCCTCTTGTTTGTGCTCATCCCACGTACGTACACCCTTTCCATTCCACAGCTGTAAAAGTTCTTCAACTAATGGCCTTAGGTACACATCAATGTTGTTGCCGGGTTGCTTAGGGCCTTGGATGAGAACTGGCATCATAATGAACTTCCGCTTCATGCACATCCAAGGAGGAAGGTTATACATACATAGAGTCACGGGCCAGGTGCTGTGATTGCTGCTCTGCTCCCCGAAAGGATTAATGCCATCGCCACTTAAAGCAAACCATACGTTCCTTGGGTCACTTGCAAACTCATCCCAGTACTTTCTCTCAATTTTTCTCCACTGCGACCCGTCAGCGGGTGCTCTCAACTTCCCGTCTTACTTACGGTCCTCACTGTGCCATCGCATCAACTTGGCATACTCTCCGTTTCTGAACAGACGTTTCAACCGTGGTATTATAGGAGCATACCACATCACCTTCGCAAGAACCCTCTTCCTGGGGGGCTCGCCGTCAACATCACCAGGGTCATCTCGTCTGATCTTATACCGTAATGCACCGCATACCGGGCATACGTTCAGATCCTTGTATGCAC
>NC_041386.1:706647031-706666691 GCF_002162155.2 Triticum dicoccoides | reverse complement strand
AAACTGTGTGCGATGCATTAATCACAAACGGGGATATAAAAAACCATCAAAAAAGGTGCAAAAACATTCGCAATGGAGGATGCATCAAACATGGTTCAGATTTTAGTTGCGTGTGCGATCTAGGGCATACGGTTCAGTCCAATGAACTGTTTGCGATGAGGCGGAACAAAAGAAACGGACAGCCTGATGAAGGCGTGTGCGATATAGAGCATACGGTTCACTCGGATTAACTGTTTGTGATTAGGCAACACAAAAGAAACGGGCAGCTAGATGAAGATGTGTGTGATACACAGCAACGGTTCACTCGGATGAACTGTTTGTGATTAGGCAGCACAAAAGAAACGGCCAGCCAGATCAAGGTGTGTGTGATTGAGGGCATACGCTTCAGAAGGATTAACTGTTTGCGATTAGGCAACAGAACAGAAACGGATAAGCCAGATCAAAGTGTCTGCGATTGATGGCATACACTTCACATGAATGAACTATTTGCGATTAGCCATAATAAATTGAAGCAGTTAGATAGATCAACTTGTGTGCGCTAGACCGGCACACCCATTGTAATTAAAAGAAGCGTGCGCGATGATAATAACGAGCGCGCATGGTTGTCAGAACAAGACATGTGCTGACATTGCCTATTGCTACGCACCCTATGGTGCAAACGCCACGTACGCGGCCGTGAAGGCGTACGTGCCCACGTTACGCCTTCCCAGAATAGTGTCGCACTTATAACCGTCAGTAAAGTTTGAGCATGCGTCCCGTCACAATTTTTTTAGGAGAACAAGGAGGCCGCGTCCCATCACATTTCAAATTGCAAACCTGTTCACACCAATCAAAACCTAAATGGTTTCCCACTTAGGAGCGTATTACTACGCGGTTATAAATACTACTACTCCAAGATGACTATACATTCCTCCTCAACTCCTCATCCACAAAAAGTCAAAAACAAACAAGTCATTCATCATCGTTCCCTTGCGTCCGCCATGGCCAGCGTGAGTTCTGGGTCGAGAGATTGCCACCAGGAGAGGCAAGCCCGGAAGCGGGAGGACGAGAGATGTCCCGCCTCACCGCGAAAGCAGCCAACATGTCCCGCCGCACGGCCATAGCAGCAGACAGGTCCCGCCGCGCCGCCGAAGCAGCATAGAGGACCTGCCGCGCCGTCGATGCAGCAGACTGGTCCAGCCGCGCCGTGGAAGTAGAAGAGATGTCCCGCCGCGCCACGAATGCTGCAGAGATGTCCTCGCGTGCCGCGGCGGCCTGGGAAAATGCCTCGCGGGCAGGCGAGGACTCTTACAGGCGCATGCGTGCCCTCGTCCTTAGGCAGATGTATCAGATCTCCAGGTGGGTGAGGTTGCAGGATGACCTGAAAGCCTCGCTTGAACAGTCTACCGACGTCATCCGACAACTAAATGAGAGCAATGCGAAGCTCCGGGCCAAGCGCGACCTGCTGAGGGCGGAGATCGTCAAAAGTGCAGAGCAGCAGGAGCAGACCACTGCCCTGTTGAAGAGGACTGGCGTCATCGTCGAGAAACTTATGGACGAGAATGTCATGCTGCGGATCAAGCACAGAAGGCTGGTGGAGGAATCCGTGGATGCTCTCAAGCAGCATCTTGAGGACAAGAAAGAGCTCGTCGCCACTCGCCGCGGAGACTAGTTCCCGAAGCCTGCAGCAACACATCCATAAAGTAGAGATCAGCGAGCCAGATCGCTGTCTTCCTTCTTCTTTTGCCCTTGTGTATTTCGGGCGTTGCCGCATGTGGCTTTTTTAGTTATGTTTCTAAATATGTAAGAAAATTATTATCCACTGCCATCGTATTTATATTCATCATGCTTGCTATAAGTCACAGTCGATGCTATATATGTCCGCGGGATCTTACATCAAGATCCGTGCAAAACTTTCTTTTCAGATTTTCACTTTTCTCTCTTAAATCTCAGTCCAGTGAGACATATAGCACGTCGCAGAACAGGTGCTCGGGCGCCATTAATGGAGACGTTGGGAGGGAGGTGCGCGGAGGGTAGCGGTCAAAGGGCTCTCCTCCCGATGAGCACACGCATGGGTCTGATCGCACATCTCTCGTACTCAAATAGCTACCCCGCATGGTACCTCATAGCCAATAAAAAAAGGGACGCGTGGTCGCACGTAATTGATAAGTGGAACACCCACAGTTTCAATAATACTTGTGTTTCCGATTTGTAATGTGACAGCACTTGTTCCAAAATGACTTTGTTGATTGTTAATGTGCGCGCCTTCGCCGATCTGACAGAAAAATTACCACAATATGTTGGTGCCATGTCATGAGACCATGCCAAGTTTCATGATTTTCAGGCGTGTTTTGTAATTACAGGAATTAAAAAACCAATTTTCTCAATCTTGTCAGCCGAGCCACGATGCCCAGATATTTGAATTTCACTCCCATTCTTGCATGGGGCCTAGAAATTCACCCAAGGACACACATGTGGTTTTTTAAACAACTTTGGTGCACTGGAGCATGTGCTTGTAGTTCAAATTTGAATTATGCACATTAAATCCCCAGCAACTCAATTAATGTATAAAAAGGCCAAACGAACCCGGAATAATTCCAAAATTTAGCACGGTACTTCTATTTGGTCTAATCTGGCTATGTAAAAAAATTAAGGCGGGAGAAGGCAGTGTACGTATGTCGTTTCGCACACGAAGGTGACACGTTCCCTCTAGAAACCACGAGCCTACTTTAGGGAAGCTTCGGTTTGCAAGAAGCTTACACCAAAGCTTGTCCCAATTCGGCCAAAAAAATTACCGCAACATGGTCGTGCCATGTCATGACACCATGCCAAGTTTCATAATATACAGGCGTGTTTTGGAATTACCGGAATTAAAAAACCAAGTTTCTGAATCTTTCCGGCCGAATCACAACGCCCAGATGTTTGAATTTCACTCACATCTCTTGCATGGGACCTAGAAATTCATCCAAGGACACACATATGATTTTTCGAACAACTTTGGTGCACTGGAGCATGTGCTTGTAGTTCAAAATTGAATTATGCACATTAAATGCCCAAGAAACTCAATTAATGTATAAAAAGGCGAAACGAGTCCGGAATAATTCCAAAATTTAGCACGGTACTTCTATTTGGTCTAATCTGGTTGTGTAAAAAAAATAAGGTGGGAGAAGGAAGTGTATGTATGTCATTTCGCACACGGGGGTGACACGTTCCCTTTGGGAACCACGAGCCTTCTTGAGGGAAGCTCCGGTTTGCAAAAAGCTTACACCAAAGCTTGTCCCAATTCGGCCAAAAAAAATACAGCAGCATGTTGGGGCCATGTCATGAGACCATGCCAAGTTTCATGATTTTCAGGCGTGTTTTGGAATTATAGGAATTAAAAAACCAAGTTTCTCAATCTTTCATCCCGAGCCACGACGTCCATATATTTGAATTTCACTCCCATCTCTTGCATGAGACCTAGAAATTTATCCAAGGACACAAATGTGATTTTTCAAACAACTTTGGTGCACTGGAGCCTGTGCTTGTAGTTCTAATTTTAAGTATGCACATTAAATACCCAGAAACTCAATTAATGTATAAAAACGGCCAAACGAAACCCGGAATAATTCCAAAATTTAGCACGGTACTTCTATTTGGTCTAATCTGGCTGTGTAAAAAAATTAAGGCGGGGCAAGGCAGTGTACGTATATCATTACGCACACGGAAGTGACACGCGAGCCTTCTTGAAGGAAGCTCCGGTTTGCAAGAAGCCTACACCAAAGCTTGTCCCAATTCGGCCAAAAAAATTACCGCAGCATGTTGGTGCCATGTCATGAGACCATGCCAAGTTTTATGATTTTCAGGCATGTTTTGGAATTACAGGAATTAAAAAACCAAGTTTCTCAACCTTTCGGCCGAGCCACGATGCCCAGATGTTTGAATTTCACTCCCATCTCTTGCATGAGACCTAGAAATTCACCCAAGGACACACATGTGATTTTTCAAACAACTTTGGTGCACTGGAGAATGTGCTTGTAGTTCAAATTTGAATTATACACATTAAATGCGCAGAAACTCAATTAATGTATAAAAAAAAGGCCAAACGGACACGGAATAATTCCAAAATTTAGCATGATACTTCTATTAGGTCTAATCTACCTGTGTAAAAAAATTAAGGCGGGAGAAGGCAGTGTACGTATGTCGTTTCGCACACGGAGGTGACACGTTCTATCTCGAACCAGGTGCCTTCTTGAGGGAAGCTCCTTTTGCAAGAATCTTAAGTTTGTCCCAATTCGGCCAAAAAATTTACTGCGGCATGTTGGTGCCATGTCATGACACCATGCCAAGTTTCATGATTTTTAGCCGTGTTTTGGATTTACAGGAATTAAAAAACCAAGTTTCTCAATCATTCCGGCCGAGCCATGACACCCAGATGTTTGAATTTTATTCCCATTTCTTGCTTGGGACCTATAAATTCACCCAAAGACACACATGTGATTTTTCAGCAAACTTTGGTGCATTATAGTTCAAATTTGAATTATGCACATTAAATGCCCAGAAACTCAATTAATGCATAAAAATGCCAAACGAACCCGGAACCATTCTTTCCCTCCGTAACACCATTTTGTCTTCCAAAACATAATGAGAAAATCAGGTATACCACAAATAGTTTACTAGAAAGAATCGTGTGGGATGCGATATAAAATATCTTGGCGCACCGTCTTGTCTGGCTTACGCAAGAAGCTTCGTCGTCTATAGTCCACCGCCCCCACTTGAACCACGCTTGCGCGCCAGTTTCTCGCGGCACCGAGCGAATTTTTTTTGCCACCACGAAAATATCTTTCTCCCCGCCCCCTCCCTCCTACCAAAAGCCACATTTCTACTGTTTCTCCTTGTTTTCCAAGTTCAAACCTTCACTGCTGCTTACTGGCAGCTCAGCCTCCTCGCCGGTGACCCTTCTTCTTGCAGCGCCGCCTCCTCACCGGCTACCCTTCTACTTGTAGCGCTGCCTCCTCGCCGGCGACCCTTCTTCTTGCAGCGCCGCCTCCTCGCCAGCGACCCTTCTTCTTGCTGCGCGGCCTCCTTGCCGCCGACCCTTCTTCTTGCTACGCGGCCTCGTCCATATGGTCAGGTAATCCACACCCCACCCCACCATCCTCCTCCTTTCCCGTCCCACATGCCCCGACTGACGGAGCAACACCTTCCACCAAAATCACTGACCCCCTCCTCCAATTAAGCGCCCCCCACAGCCATTTTACACGTAGTATAACGTGGAGCTGAGTAGCATGCAGCCGCACGCACGGATGAGGTCGCTATGGCTGACATGCGTGTCGACCGCCAAATCTTGGAGGAGCACCTTGTCTTCGAGGCCACCGTCGACACTGTCGCGTGATTGTCTACTTTAAAATAAAGTTCGTGATGTTTTCTTGAGGCCACAGCCAGTGCCTTCTAGTGATTTGTCATCTGTAATTTTAATACGCAATCTGATGTTTAGTTAACAGTTTGGTCCTCTGAAATGTAATGTTCAGTTAACACTTTGGTCCAACAATTGCTACATTTCGTAGTACTGTTCTCAAGCATTATTTGTTTTGTTAACTGTCTTATCTTCTAGTACATGTTTCTATTCTACAATGTCGTGCTCAGTTAACTATTTTGGTTCATTTGGTCTGATGTCCATTTAACTGTTTGGTTCAGTTCTGCAATTTGATTTTCATTTTATGTGGGTACAATTTTGTATTGTTGTGCATGTGACACCAATCGAATTTCGCTGTACTCAATACATATTCTAGTGATAGTATGGCAACTCTCAGTTAACCTGATCAAGATCTTCCTTATGTGTGTTGCGGGGAAACAATGGGACACACTGCAGTTTACCATCCAGGTTTGTTCAAGCATGGTCCTTTGGCTAATGGCACATTATTGTGCAGTTGCAGGAATCATTCTAATATTTAGGTTTCTTACAATTTGGTCTTGCACTTGTAGGTCCTGCTGTCAGAGGCTTAGACCCACTGTTCGACCCATTTTGCATATGGGGAAATGAGATGTTCATGAATATTAGTCAAGTCAAGAAACTAAAAAAGATTGTTAGGATGAAGAAACTTGCGACGAATAACAGCAAGATCTTTGTTTGCACAATGAAGAAGACATCAGTCAACTATAGGATGGTACCAACTCTTTTACCTTGTTTTTACCCCTTGCGCCATTTCAAAATTTACAACAGGGATTTATGCATAGCTTTTTTTCCAGTACTTTTCAAAGCAGTTCACCGGTGATTACCTCTCAAACGACCTGCATGGTCAAGAGGCGAGGAAGGTATTCACTCAACAACCACGGTATAATATTGAAGTCTTGCTGAAGAGGACGAAGGTTGGGCGGGCAATTATCCATAGCCACTGGCCTAAAGTTGCAAAGACATTCAACATCACTGAAGGCTCAATATTTGCCTTCCGCTTCTGCAGTTTCCCAGATGAGATTCATCTGTCTATTTACCGTGTATGATGCTACTTCCCAAAGGTTTTTGATGCTGCATGTGAAACTTGATGCTGTTGTGTAATGGCGTAACTGAGTGCCGAAGCTATCTGATGTAATTCGATTATGAAATCCTGGTTGCTTTTATACGGTGAAAGCACAAGTGCTCCCTGGATGGTTTTGGTAATTAATGTCAACATGTCTCTTGTTGGACTAATGTTTTCATCTAGTGTATTTCAGACAAGTTCAACAGATGGAGTGGCGTGGACAAGAGGATGTGGAACCCCTTCAAGATGCTAAGGACAAAGGATTGGCTCAAGCTCAAAAGCTCAAGACTCTACATTTTACTTTTAGTGATCCAAGATCACATTGAGTCCATAGGAAAAGCCAATACTATTAAAAGGGGATGAGATGCTTAATGGCTTACTTGCTCAAAGTGCTTAGTGATATGCTCAAAAACCTTCAACCACTTTCTCATATCCACATATGTCCCAAACCAAAAGTCAAACACGGCCCCACCGAAACTTTCTATCCGGCGCCACCGAGTTCATTTGACATAGCCACTGCCACAAAACGCTAATCAATTCAATCTCACCGATGGGATCCAGGTCTCACCAAGATGGGCTTGCAAACTCTCTGGTGCCTATTGCATTTATTTCGGTCCCACCAAGATTTGTAATCAGTCTCACCGAGTTTTCTTGACCAACTCTCTGGTGAGCTCTTTACCAAAATCAGTCCCATCGAGTTTGTGTCATCGGTCAAACCGAGATGAGGTCTTATCCTAACTCTAACACATCGGTCCCACCGAGTTGAATCAGAGAAGGAACAAAGCTGGGTGAGTCCTCCACACCAGTCAGCTCTCATCACGGTTGGTTGGCGCCGTGGGCTGCATAGGGACCTAAAAGGTCAAGGTGCACATTTGGAGGTTAATGAAGAATGGTCAAGCGGTTGGGGAGGAACTGCGGCATCGACACATAAAAAAGAGTTTTCGCGCTGCTTGTGGATGTGAAGTACTTTTGGACATGCCCACATGGTTCATTTTTGGAAGAGACTACATAAAATCACAGCAGCACCACGTGCTTCCATACCTCAAATCATCTGTCCGCATCACCAAATTAGGTGTTGGTTGTTGGAATGGCTGGGCAGGGGGATGAAACCGTTGCCTCCTCTCCAAGAAAAAAATGCTTAGGGTTCCTCTGCCTCTCGTCGGCACCACCGCCAGTCTGCCTCGTCTCTGGTGGCCCTAGGACCATGGAGGTGCGGTGGACTATGGCCCTAGCCGGCAAGAGGGATCTTACTTCATTTGTGCGTGTTTTTTGAGTTCGTTTATGGTTTGTGTCCTGCTCATGAATTCGAGGCGGTGCCGGCTCTCTGAAGATGGAATAAGGTTCTCCACACCTAGCTCTTGTTCCGGTAATGCATCTAGCTAGTCAAAGGGTGTGTGGAGGTGTGTCTTCGGTGGCTCTCACGGGATATGATCGGTGTAGGTGATTTGTGGCTCTGCTCGGGTCCAATCTCTGTTTGTCTTCATTCGTGTGTCTATAGGTTGGATCCTTTCGATCTATACTTCACTTCATCGGTGAGAATTGCTTTCTGGTGTGCTTGTCTTGTGGGGTCTCAGCATGAGGACTTTCCGACTATCTACTACCCAAATTTGGCCTTACGGTGAGGGAGGGGCGATGACGGCGACGCGTCTCCCGCTCACTCATGTGCTTGCAGTCATCGCTAAGTGATCTAAGAACATGGATGCATTTCTTTTAATTCGTGTTCTTTGTGCTGTCATGGCATGATGTATAGATCGGAAATTTCCGGGAAAAAAAGAATGGTTGGGTATGTTTCGTCTGCTGAGAAGTCATTAGTGCTATAGACATTATACCAGTTGGCTTCCTCTATTTTTTGTGCGGAAACTTCCAATCTATTCATTTTAATCATGGTTGTATAATGAACATCAGAGATAATAAAAATTACACCAAGATCCGTAGACCATCTAGTGACGACTACAAGTACTAAAGCAAGATGAAGTCACGCTACCATCAGCGCCCCTAACTCGCCGGAGCCGGGAAAACTTGTTGTAGCAGATTATCAAAATTTCATCGTGCTAAGCCCTCATAGGACTAGCGCATCAAAAAAGCAACTGCCTCCAATAAAGAGAAGCGTAGATCAAAAGGATCCACCCTAAAGACACACGAACATAAACTAGATCCAAGCAGATTCACCAAAGACAACCACCGACTGAATCCTGTGAGATCCACTAGAGAAACCCCTCCACACGCCCTCTGACAATGCTATGCCCACCATCGGGATGGCGGCTAGGCGGGGATACTTTATTCCATCTCCAGGGACTAGATGTCGTCCCCACTGGTAGAAAAAGAGGCTTCCGTCCAGCCCCATTAGTCGCGAAACTGTAGGAACCGCGACTAATGAAGTCTTTAGTCGCGGTTCGGCAGACGAACCGCGACCAAAGGCCTGGGCCCAGGGCGCTCGGTGGCCAGCTGGTGCACGTGAGGGGCTTTAGTCGCGGTTGGCCAGGCCAACCGCGACTAAAGGTGCCCAAAGGCCTTTAGTCGCGGTTGGCCAGGCCAACCGCGACTAAAGCTCCTCCCCTATGTATACCAGTTCAGCACGCTCACTTAGCCATTTGGTGCCACTTCTCTTCACAAGCTTCACAAGGGGGTGTAGGTTTGCTTTTGGTTCCTCTTATGCACACAAGGTGTTTGATGAAATGCCCCAAGAGGGTGAAACAAACATGATATGAAGTGTTGGAGCCACACTTGAGGTTCCTCATTTATTTTTTCCTCCTCGATCGCGGTTAGCAACTTGAACCTTTCATGCATGTGTGTCATTGATAAAATATGCATGTGTGTTGTTCATTGTTTAATTTCTATTGTTTATAGCTAGTTAGTTTAACAAATGCATGATGGTTAATTATATATTTTATATTATAATAATGCAGATGAATCGGCAATGGATGTACGGTAACCGACTCTCCCACGAGTTCACTACGGGTTTGAAAGATTTCCTTGTAGTGGCTAATGCGAACAAGCAGAAGGGTTTTGTTATCTGTCCATGTGTTGACTGTAAGAATCAGAAGGGTTACTCTTCCTCAAGAGAAGTTCACCTGCACCTGCTTCGGCACGGTTTCATGCCAAGCTATAATTGTTGGACCAAGCATGGATAAAGAGGGGTTATAATGGAAGAAGATGAAGAAGGGGATGATTTCATCGATGAAAGCTATCTTGCTCATTTCGGTGATATTTCATGGAGGATGCTGAAGGTGAAGGGGAAGGTGAAGGTGAAGAAGAGGCACGTGATGAGACCGTTGATGATCTTGGTCGGACCATTGCTGATGCACGGAGACGCTGCGAAACTGAAAAGGAGAGGGAGAATTTGGATCGCATAATAGAGGATCACAGAAAGTCGTTGTACCCCGGATGCGATGATGGTCTGAAAAAGCTGGGCTGCACACTGGATTTGCTGAAATGGAAGGCACAGGCAGGTGTAGCTGACTCGGCATTTGAAAACTTGCTGAAAATGTTGAAGAATATGTTTCCAAAGAATAACGAGTTGCCCGCCAGTACGTACGAAGCAAAGAAGGTTGTCTGCCCTCTAGGTTTAGAGGTTCTGAAGATACATGCATGCATCAACGACTGCATCCTCTACCGCGGTGAATACGAGAATTTGAATGAATGCCCGGTATGCACTGCATTGCGTTATAAGATCAGAGGCGATGACCCTGGTGACGATGTTGAGGGCGAGAAACCCAGGAAGAGGGTTCCCGCCAAGGTGATGTGGTATGCTCCTATAATACCACGGTTGAAACGTCTGTTCAGGAACGAAGAGCATGCCAAGTTGTTGCGATGGCACAAAGAGGACCGTAAGTCGGACGGGGAGTTGAGACACACCACAGATGGAACGCAATGGAGAAAGATCGACAGAGAGTTCAAAGATTTTGCAGCTGACGCAAGGAACATAAGATTTGGTCTAAGTACAGATGGCATGAATCCTTTTGGCGACCAGAGCTCCAGCCATAGCACCTGGCCCGTGACTCTATGCATCTACAACCTTCCTCCTTGGTTGTGCATGAAGCGGAAGTTCATTATGATGTCAGTGCTCATCCAAGGTTCGAAGCAACCCGGCAACGACATCGATGTGTACCTAAGGCCATTAGTTGATGAACTTTTACAGCTGTGGGGCAGACCTGGTGTCCGTGTGTGGGATGAGCACAAAAAAGAGGAATTTAACCTACGAGCGTTGCTTTTCGTAACCATCAACGATTGGCCTGCTCTTAGTAACCTTTCGGGACTGTCAAATAAGGGATACAATGCATGCACGCACTGCTTACATGAGACTGAAAGTGTACATTTGCCAAATTGTAAGAAGAACGTGTACCTTGGGCATCGTCGATTTCTTCCGAAAATTCATCCAGTAAGAAAGAAAGGCAAGCATTACAACGGCAAGGCAGATCACCGGCCGAAGCCTGCGGAACGCACTGGTGCTGAGGTATTTGATATGGTCAAGGATTTGAAAGTCATCTTTGGAAAGGGTCCTGGCGGACAATCAGTTTTGAAGGGAGCTGACGGGCACGCAGCCATGTGGAAGAAGAAATCTATATTATGGGAGCTAGAATATTGGAAAGTCCTAGAAGTCCGCTCTGCAATCGACGTGATGATCGTTACGAAGAATATTTGCGTGAACCTCCTAAGCTTCTTGGGCGTGTATGGGAAGACAAATGATACAAAGGAAGCACGGCAGGACCAGCAACGCTTGAAAGACCCTGATGATCGGCATCCGGAATGGTTTCAAGGTCGTGCCAGCTACGCTCTGACCAAAGAAGAGAAGGTCATCTTTTTTGAATGCTTGAGCAGTATGAAGGTCCCGTTTGGATTCTCGTCCAATATAAAGGGAATAATAAACATGGCGGAGAAAAAGTTCCAAAACCTGAAGTCTCACGACTGCCACGTGATTATGACGCAATTGCTTCCGATTGCTTTGAGGGGGCTCCTGCCGGAAAATGTTCGAGTAGCCATTGTGAAGCTATGTGCATTCCTCAATGCAATCTCTCAGAAGGTAATCAATCCAGAAGTTCTACCACGGTTACAGAACGATGTGATCCAATGTCTTGTCAGTTTCGAGTTGGTGTTCCCGCCATCCTTCTTCAATATTATGACGCACCTCTTGGTTCACCTAGTCGAAGAGATTTTCATTCTTGGTCCTGTATTTCTACACAATATGTTCCCCTTCGACAGGTTCATGGGAGTATTAAAGAAATATGTTCGTAACCGTGCTAGGCCAGAAGGAAGCATCGCCAAGGGCTATGGAAATGAGGAGGTAATTGAGTTTTGTGTTGACTTTGTTCCTGACCTTAAGCCGATTGGTCTTCCTCGATCGCGGCACGAGGGGAGACTAAGTGGAAAAGGCACGATCGGAAGGAAATCAACGATATGTATGGACGGCCATTCTCTGACTGAAGCACACCACACTGTACTGACCAATTCCAGCTTGGTGGCTCCGTACTTTGAGAAACACAAGAATATTTTACGCTCGGACAACCCGGGGAAGCCTGAATCCTGGATTAGGAAGGCCCACATGGAGACTTTCGGCAGTTGGTTGAGAAAACATTTAATGAATGACAATGATGTTGTAGATCAGCTGTACATGTTGGCCAAGACACCATCTTCGACTATAACGACTTTCCAAGGGTACGAGATAAATGGGAATACATTTTACACGATCGCCCAAGATAAAAAGAGCACCAACCAAAACAGTGGTGTCCGCTTTGATGCAGCAACCGAGAATGGGCAAAAGGTCACATATTATGGTTACATAGAGGAGATATGGGAACTTGACTATGGACCCTCCTTTAAGGTCCCTTTGTTCCGGTGCAAATGGTTGAAGCTAACAGGAGGTGGGGTAAAGGTGGACCAGCAATACGGAATGACAATGGTGGATTTCAGCAATCTTGGTTACCTTGACGAACCATTCGTCCTAGCGAAAGATGTCGCTCAGGTTTTCTATGTGAAGGACATGAGTAGCAAACCGAGGAAACGGAAAGATAAGAAAACGATCAGTACATCATGCGATGATCCAAAGCGCCACATTGTTCTTTCAGGGAAAAGAAACATCGTGGGAGTGGAGGACAAGACAGACATGTCAGAAGATTATAATATGTTTGCTGAAATTCCGCCCTTCAAAGTGAACACCGACCCAAGCATTAAGTTAAATGATGAGGATGCTCCATGGATACGGCACAATCGTAAGCAAGCAGGG
This sequence comes from Triticum dicoccoides, assembly GCF_002162155.2. Taxonomy (NCBI): domain Eukaryota; kingdom Viridiplantae; phylum Streptophyta; class Magnoliopsida; order Poales; family Poaceae; genus Triticum; species Triticum dicoccoides. The sequence goes on along the minus strand of NC_041386.1, from coordinate 706,653,995 downwards.
ACACAAGGGAAGAAATGATGTGTAATAATTTATTGTACCAAACTTTGTTAAATGGATCATGTGAATTATATTACCCGTGATGTGTTTGGTGTCCATTTTCGAATGATTCGAGATACCACTGATGAATTAGTTTTATTTTTCTGAATTTTTTGATATATTATATGTATTTTTAACATTTTGAATTGAATTAGTTTTATTTTTCTTAATTTTTTGATATATTATTTGTATTTTTAGAATTTTGAATTGAATTAGTTTTATTTTTCTGAATTTTTTGATATAATATTTGTGTTTTTAACATATTGAATTGAATTAGTTTTATTTTTCTGAATTTTTTGATATATTATTTGTATTTTTAACATTTTGAATTGAATTAGTTTTATTTTTCTTAATTTTTTGATATATTATTTGTATTTTTAGAATTTTGAATTGAATTAGTTTTATTTTTCTGAATTTTTTGATATAATATTTGTGTTTTTAACATATTGAATTGAATTAGTTTTATTTTTCTGAATTTTCTGATATATTATTTGTATTTTTAAGATTTTGAAAAAGAAAAAGTATTTTGAAAAATACCTTTAGTCGCGGTTGTTCTGGCCAACCGCGACCAAAGGTTGATAATTAACAAAAAAACCGTAAAATTTGATAATTAACAAAAAAACGTATATAAAACTTGATAATTAACAACAAAAAAGTAAAACTTGATAATCAATATATACAATGACCCCGCGCGTCAATGTACAACGATCCCGCTTTAAAAAAATGTACACGACCCCGCGCATATACGGAGAGGGGGCGGCGAGGGGGGCGGCGATGCGCGCGGTGTTTTTTTTTGGATCGAGAGGGGGCGGCGAGGGTTATACATGTGTGTTGTCCTCGCCTCCCTCTCCGTGACGCCGTCGTCTGCCGCCCCGTCTCGCGCTCTACCGCGACACCCTCTCCCACCCCTTCCTCGCCCCCTCCTTTTGCCACCGCCCTTTCGCCACCGCCACCGCCACCGCCCCCCTTCTTCACTTAATTAATTTGTTTTTACTACATGTTTTCAGGACTGACATAATGGCGGACGATAGAGCTGACCCGATTATGGACAACTATGATCCGGACGGTGAAGCACATATGTTCGGCATCATAAACGGCGATATTCTATATGTGCCGACCGGACAAGAAGAAGATGATATCTCTTCTTATCTGAACCTTGACGGTGAAGATGAAGGGCTCCGTCAGCAAGATGATGCCGAACAAACGTCGATAAACGACGATCTTCAAATGGAAGTAGCAACCACCTCCGGCGCCGAGGTATATATATACATTGAGCCTCTGGTGATACAAACTAACTGATTTGAATAAATATGTGTGTACTAACGCGCGCGACTCTCTTTCTTATTTTAGCCCTCGGCCGGATCGTCGAAACAATCGAGTACGTCGTCAAAGCGTGGCGCAACCAAGACGATGAAACAAGGAGAAACATGCACCATCGAGGTTGTCGACAGTGCAACCGGCAGGCCGCTGGAGCCCCGCAAGAACGCCACCAAGTTTGCCCCGCTTATAGTGAAAGCCACCGGTCCGGATGACCCCGATATCATAGCAGCTGCGGCAGCACATGGATTGACTGTAACGAGTGCCAGAGAACAAGCGGCCAACTTAGGTATTACTCTTCGTGAACTGTTAGGCCTTGATGAGGCGCCAGTAAAGGAGGTAGTAATTACATATGTGAAGAATGGGCCTCTCGTCGAGCCTGCGCAGGAAGAGGATCTACCTCCACAAATGAAAGGTCTGCTGAAATGGTACAAGGATTACATAAAAAATAAAAACGCCAAAGAATATATTTATGCGGAAGTTAGATATGAGCATCACTTCAAAAATTACTATGTACAAATTCATCTGAGTGAATTGTTCCAGCTTTTCAATCTGCGCGAGCTCGACAAATCTATCATCAGTTGCTATGTTCTGTAAGTGATTTATTTCTACCCCATCTCGTTCATATTGCCTGCACTATATATATGTCCTAACTATATTGTTGTGTCCGCTATTATACATGCAGAATGAAGATTAAGGAATGCAGAGTAAGGAACATCCATGATGTTGGGTTCATTGACCCACACATCGTTAATGGATATGTGTTGGAGCATCACCCCGCCGACATGGAGGCAGACCTGTGGCAGTTTCTTACAAAGCAGGAACTCAAAAGTGATATTCTATTTCCTTACCATTTTGGGTGAGTGTTTCTGTCTTGAGCACATTCTCTTTTGTTTACTCCATGCATGGTATGTGGCCGGCTAATCGATGAGTTATGCATGACGTACTGTGCATGTATCGTGTCCGCAGGTTCCACTGGATTCTGCTAGTAATTAAAGTTGACACCTCAGAATGTCTCGTCCATGACTCTCTGAATAAGGATCCAAAGCTTTGGGGCGGCATGAGAAGAATGCTGCAGAAGTAATTATTTTCATTCATTTGCGCTCTATATCGATCGGCCTATTTCGTTCATTTCCTAATATCAAGTAACTAATAACTCTCTTGTTCATTTAATTTTCTTTGCCTCGTAGGGTTTGGAGACGGTTCGTAGATACAAAGGTCGGTGAATTCAAAAAAGAGCTAGAATTCAAAAGGTCAAAGGCTAAGAATGGTGAGGATATTCAGCCAGCGGGGACCAATCTATGTGCATACTATGTCTGTGAGATGATCCGGAGATACACCTCTGAGCGGGTTCCGAGTGATACCAATGCTCAGAGGAATAACCTCCGGATGATGCTTAGTCCAGAAGCTCGCTTCCGACCACTTCAAGAGGAACTAGCTGGATGGTTCAGGAGGGAAGTCCTTCATCTTAAAGGAGAACACCATTACGAGGACGTAGAACTTTATATGCATTAAATTATGTATGGAAACTTGTTCAAAATTGTATATGGTCATCCGATGATATTGAATATATATTGTATATTCCTCTTGAATTCTTTTTGGTTCTAATTTCAAATTTGTTTGAAATTGTACATTCATATGCATGTATGTAGTACCGTAGAATATGTGAAACTCCTTCAAAATTAAAATAAAGCACAAAAAAAATAAAACAATACAAATTAAACAGAAAACAGGTTTAGGAGGGGGGGGGGGGCTAAAACCCTAAACCTGCGGCGGCCTTTAGTCGCGGTTGGCCAGAAGAACCGCGACTAAAGGTCCTCCGCCCCGACGGCCGCCTGGCGCCCACGTGGACGGGCCTTTAGTCGCGGCTCTTAAGCAACCGCGACTAAAAGGGAGGCCGTTTTCCTTACTAGAACACAAACCCTAACAAAACTCAAATAAACTTTTTAAAATGGAGCCCTCCAGCCAACAAGGCCCAGGATCCACCGCGCCCCATGGCACTAAGGCCATAGGAGACAAGGCAGATCAGCGACACTGCCGACGGGAGGTAGAAATGCTGGTTTGCTTGATCACTTTGGGGAGACGAAGTGGTGAGTCGCGTGGCTCCTATAGTCGGCTTGTTCTAAAGGAAGTGAAATATATGTACGCCGTTGAGCGGTTTGTGGTGTTTTTTGCTTGTTTTTTTAATCATTAATTAACAAGACAATTCTTTACTGATTAATTAATGGATAAGGCAAATCATTTGCTGTGCCGGGATGATTGCTCACTGGATTTTATAGCACACATGGTCTCAGCACTGGTGGATGAATGGGCGGTGGTCCATGAGCTGAGAAGAAAGCCTTGACCTGTTCAGGTTAAGGAGCGTCATTGGCTGCCACCTGAAGATGGATGGGTTAAAGTTTGTGAACATTCTTGTTAACTCACGAACATCTCGTATTCACAATTTCCCAAATTCAGGAGAAAAACTACAAATTAATGAAAATCTTTAATTTGGCAACATATTTTTCAAAATCATGAATATTTTCTAATCCATTACTTTTTTAAAAACCACTTACATTTTAAAATTCATAAATATTAGTTATTGTTTAATTGGATGAAATTTGAAACATGTGAACGTTCTTGCTAACATTTGAACATATTTCAAACACTTACAATATTTTAAAATACATGAGTATTTTATAATAATATAGTAGTATATGTTTAGGAGAATTGATAGCTTTCTAAGGCGGACGCTGCCTTGTTTTCAACCAATTTTCTTATCCGGTTACTAATGCACCTTTTTTTTCCTCCTTCGAGAGGGAGCGCTTATTGGATCGTCCCAACCACACTTTATAGGCACAATTAGGAGTTTCTCTCTTCTGAAATCTTTTTTCGCGCGTAAAACACCAGGAATAGTAACGTACCACGCACCCCACCCCCCACCCCCCGCGCGCGTCGCCGATTGGACCTGCCCTGCCAATACAAGCCAAGGCAACCATTTGTTTGTTTGTTCCTTCTGTTTTCTATCTTTATTTATTATGATTTTTTCAGTTTTTTGAGTGTCTACTCGTATTTTATTTCTCTCCTTTTGAATTTATCAACAGTGTAAACCTTTTGAAATTTGGAATTATTTTTTATTTTTCTAACTTCTTTAAATTCAAAAATATTTTTAAGATTCTAGGAACATTTTTAAAGTTCCCAAAAAAAATTTAATCAGTGATTTTTATAAACTTCAAAAAAGTTAAAAGTCATGAACTTTTTTCTAATTTTTTTTAAATATTTTTATATGCCATCAATGGTTTTTACATGAAAATAAAATCCATCTAAAAAAGTGAGTGTGGCCTACCTTACAGCGTTTGCTGGCATACAATACTACTATACGACCTAGACAACCATAAAAAAAGAAGAGAAAAACTTGCCACTCCTATCTCGCCATGCAGCAGGTGGAATGGGTCTTGCCCATGCTTAATCTTATGGTAATGCAAACTACCAAACGTTTACTGGGAAGGAATACCTTCGCAGCTGTTTGATCTCGATCAAACGATAGCAGTTTTAGGAAAAAAAATGTCTTCTCTAAGAAGAAATTTACATGCTAGTCTGAAAAATTGCCACCTCCCTACAACAAATTGCCATTGAAATTGACTGTGATTTCCATCCTCTCCAGCGAACATTCGCTAGCTAAGAGGTTCATAATCTTCAGGGAAGATTAAGTTGTAACGCCAGTTCGAAAAAGAAAGATCTAAGTTGTAACATTGTTGACCTAGACGGCCCACCTGGTATATAGCCCTACAGACATGTTTGTGAGCATCTGTGATCGTAGTATGTTCGAAACAAAAACGCCACGGGCACCCGATCAAAATGCAGTGTGTTTAACAGGTTGTGTGAACATGCGAACCAGCCATCATGCACCGAATGTGATGTTTTAGTCCAAAACTTGCAAAATGTGACCGAGGACTCCACAAACTTGACACCCTATGTGATGTTTTGGTCCACAGCCATTCACAGCGTGACATGTGGCAGTCCAGAGGGTGGACCGGTCAGCTGTGGCAATTTTGCACAAAGGCCCTTGGCATTCACTCGATTCCACCCACAGTACACCCCACCTGAATTAAATGCAACAGGAGTTCACAGATCCGTTCGATCTCTCCCGCTGTCTTGTCGGGGGAGACAGTGTGGTGGCGATTTCTTGATGACGGTTGTCATGGCGCCGTTGTCGCCGGAGTTCGCCGGCGGGATTGAGCCACCTCTTTCCGCTCATCTCATCCGGCCGTTCGGCGTCATCCCACCGGACTATGATGAACTCCTCTCCCCTGTCCCGCCTCTTCCTTGTTCCGCCCGTGCTCTGTTTCCTCGTCGCCGGTTTGTCGTCACCGTCCGCATCAGCCCCGCCGTGTCTGTGTGTCTCACGGTGGTGTGCTTGTTGAATGTTGTTTATTTTTTATTACGACAGTAAAGCTAGGGTTTTTGTGTAGTGGGTTTTGGCCGAGTAGATTAGGTTAGGTTTTAGCCTCGCAAAGTCTTGGGTTTGGCCTGACAAGTGGTTCCTTCTTTCTCGTTCATATGTTAGCTTGTTAGACGCGAGTTGTTCGGTCCTCCATTCATGTGCACCAGAAGCAAATCTGGGAATAGTGGATTGTGTTTATTGCGACCAAATTTAGTTGTCCAATGCTAATGCTTACTTGTGCAATGGTGTTAGTGATGCCACCAGTTGGTTGTGTTCAATGGCAGCAACTTCAGTTAGCCCAAGTCTTGCTTTTTGGACATTTGACTGAATTTTTTCAGTTAACTGTAGTTATCTGAATTTTGTCAGTTAACTGTAGTTATCTGAATTTTGTCAGTGCACTGTAGTTATTCACAATGTTTTCAGTGCACTGTAGTTAACTAAACATCTTATTTAACTGAACTTCTGAGCTAACTGAATTTTACTGTTAATTTTATACATCATTGTGCAATGCTTACAAATTACACATCTTTGATGCAGTGTGTGATTCAGCAAATGGACAAAGGATTGAATCGAGTGAACGCCAGGGGCCTTTGTGCAAAATTGCCACAGCTGACCGGTCCACCCTCTGGACTGCCACTTGTCACGCTGTGAATGGCTGTGGACTAAAACATCACATAGGGTGTCAAGTTTGTGGAGTCCTCAGTCACATTTTGCAAGTTTTGGACTAAAACATCACATTCGGTGCAAGTTTGTGGATGTGGGATGCTATTACCTCTTCGCAATACGCATGCATGAGACTAACACATGCAAGCTGCCAGAAATAATAGTCAAGGTGGCCAACGCTGAAATGGTGAGTGATCGACCCGAGGGTGCCGTGGCTCATCATAGTAGTAGAAAAAGGGTCAAATGTGAAGCACATTAGTGCTGGTTTGTAAAAAAACCGGCACTAATGTGATCAATAGTGCCGGTTCGTGGCTGCGATCAATAGTACCGGTTCGTGTTGAGCCTTTAGTACCGGTTCGTGCCACGAACCGGTACTAAAGGGGTAGTGGCAGGCTGGCGTCAGGCCGGGTCCCCACGAGCCCCTTTAGTACCGGTTTGTGTTACCAACCGGTACTAAAGGTCTAACCTATAGTACCGGTTCGTGCCACGAACCGGTACTAAAGGGGACAAGCCTTTAGTACCGGT
>NC_041386.1:706644248-706646671 GCF_002162155.2 Triticum dicoccoides | reverse complement strand
TATCGCCATTTCAGTTTTGAAAAAAAATCAAAAGAAAATGATAAAAACTTCAAAAAATAAAATCCTTCGAGAGGTAGTTATATTACTATATCTACTAGTTAGGAAAATTTGAAAACATAAATTTGGACATGTTTTGCAAAATGTGTAGGGAAAATGTAAAACGGCTATAACTTTTGCATACAACGTCAGAAAAAAAACGTATAATATATCAAAAAATTCAGCACGAAAATCCGCATCCGATGGAGACCGCCTACGGCCTGTTTGGAATTTTTTAGAATCCTCAAATTCGAAAAGGAAAAAAAGATATGGTCAAATTTCAGTTTTTTTAAAAAACATTTGGTTAAATTTGGTCAAACTACTTATTCAAGAAGTATTAATGTTACTACATAATTATTCAAGAATATTAGTGTTACTAAATAATTATTTCAATTTTTTGAATTTTGGTCAAATTATGGTCAAACTATGGTCAAACTTATTCAAGAAATATTAGCGTTACTAAATAATTACTATTTTTTTAGAATAATAGTTTCAAACTCAAACGGTGAAATGTGTGACTTCATGCTCAAGCTAAACTCCTGAGGGTTAATAGGATTGACATCTTACTATTGTCAGGAAAACAACAAGTGCAGACTCGGAAAGTTAAGCGTGCTCGGGCTGGAGTAGTGAGAGGGATGGGTGACAGGTCGGGAAGTTAGATGATTTGGAATGAGTGATCCACACTTGAGCAGTTAAGAGAGGTGATTAGAGACTAAATCATCAAATAATTCAGAAAAATTAAAAATAAAAAAAATCAATTTTTTTCCCAAAATTTTCAAAAAAAAAATTAGAAAAAAAACCTTTAGTACCGGTTGGTAACACCAACCGGTACTAAAGGTCCCCATAGTAGGGCGCGAGCTCACGCCACGTGGTGGCACTTTAGCGCCGGTTCGTGCCGAACCGGTACTAAAGGGGGAGGGGGGGATTTAGTGCCCACACTTCAGTGCCGGTTCCATAACCGGCACTAAAGGCCCTTACAAACCGGTTTTAAAGCTCAGTTTTCTACTAGTGTCATCGCATGTGTCATGATTGACTTCTGCAGGGTGCTCCCATAGTCCCCGAGACCCATGGTGGTGAGAAAGAGCGCGACACCCATGCTCCTCATGGCGTCAGACGCCTGATCATCAGTTCCCTCTTGTATCTCAATCTATAGTCTTGCACCATCATACAATAGGAAAATATAGTGTAGATATGATACCAAGATCATCAAACTGATGTTTGGTAGAGAAATGCTACAATATTTTGATTATTGGCTAAGTTAGCAGAGGCCTGGGAAGTGTAAACACGAATGAATATGAAGAAACATGAGATATATTGGCGGCCAGTACCATTGAAGAGACGTGACAAGCATGTGGCAAGTATGACAAGGTAACATGTACAACTCATGAGCTGCATTGCTATTTAGGTTTTATTATTATTGGTTGCAAAAATCTATCCGTCCAAGTAGCATGACAAGATTTTATGCGTGATTTATCACACTATCTTGATGATCTACCTTTCCTGGATTCTTTTTGTGTGACCTTTCCTAGACTTGATTATATAGTAGTTTGTACTATGACTGTCCGAGCTAGTAAACATATTGCAGAATTATTCGAAGTTCCATTCGAGAGTTGTGACCCCGGGACTTATATTTTTTTCAATTCGTGCCATGGTCTTACTATGAGAGACCTACATGTATACTAAGTGTGGGTGCACTCACATAGCATTTACATTTATTTACAGTTATTACACATGAGAATACAAGAGCGTCGGAGAAGAAGGAGGTCAATAGTGCGAGGGAGTTCGTAGCCTCTCTAAAAATGGTGGTCTCGGCTAAACAGGAACCATATGTACTTGTTTGATCAGGATTTGAGTAGGCTGGGAGCTCTCACAACATGTCATCAAGGGAAGCACAAAATCATGCTCATCAAGAAATGTAGCTTTGTCCGCATATAGGTGCAATCAACATAAAAGTTCGCAATACAAATATGTGAGTTGTTTGATCAGGTTGCCAAAGTGAGCACTCTGACAATGTAAAGGAGGAGAAAATACCGGAGAAGGAGAAGACAAGATCGTCCCGAACCGAGACTAGTATGCCGAGTTTTGCTACACCTATGGTCTAATCTTATGAAATGAAAATTACTCCCTCTTTCCATCTATACATGGCCTAAAGGGTTTTTCAAAACTAACTTTGACCACATGTTAGAGCAATAATATATGAAATGCAAGTTACACAAACCATACCATAAAATTCGTACGTGAGAGGAGCCTCCAATGATATAGTTTTCGCATTATACATCTTATATACTATTAATCTTGTGAATAGTCAAATGCAACCTCGAAAAATACATTAGGCCCTATATATACGGAAGAAGGGAGTAACAGATGAGGTGGTACCATCTGGTGGG
>NC_041386.1:706611081-706643933 GCF_002162155.2 Triticum dicoccoides | reverse complement strand
GAGGTCTATGGAGAGATTAGCATGTATTATGAAGATGTAGAAATATTGCAAGCGGAAAGGGGAGAATTTGAGGGTGTGGAGGGGATCTTTGATTCTTGGAGATCCAATAACTGCGGCCGAAGCAGAGAGCTCGGCCTAATCATTTCGTATTTGCAGTGAACGACATGACTGCCCTTAAATATTTTTTGGTCGCTTATGATAAGTCAGTAAATCAGTGAGAAAATGTACCAAAGTAGTCCATAGTTTTTGGTAAGGGGTCGGTGATGCTAGAAAGGAGGATCTCAAAGAAATTATTGGATTGATTTTGAGGCTCTTGACTACAACCCTAGCTAGATAGACCAAGATAAGTGTCTTTATGTGTGAGGTACTAGGTTAGTTAGGTCCAATTAAGGGACATTTTATTAATTAGAGGAACTAGATAACTAGTTCTGAACTGACATTCATGCTGCTGCTTCTCCTGTGCATAGGTTATGATTTACAATTATGAATCCAACATGGATAGACTCTATCTATGTGCTAGTTATGAATCCAACAAAGAGGAAAGAAAGGTCGCCTCAATAGAGGGGGAATTCCTGGTGGTGATATTGAGCACCTCTGTGCCCAGTGGCAAACTAAGCATGAGGGTTGGGGCTGAGCTATCTAGGCAACCATATTGACACTGGTGGCGACCTAGGCATCGGGATTGGGGCTGGCAGCAACCTAGCAATCATGTCCGACTGGGGTCGACGGAGGTGGCGTTTCTTGATGGTGATGGCCACTTGAGGTGGATGAGGGAGAAGAAACGAGGTAGGAGGGCTACGTGCGAGGCAAAATAGGTAGGGTGCGAGGAAGAAGAGGCAGGGTTGAGGCGGCGGCTAGCATCAATCGGCGGCGATAGTGAGAGTATGCCCGGTGTGACGCCCTGTTGTACCGCGTGCATGATAAATCTATCATATGGGTTAGTTACTAGATTAAAGAAGATTCCAATGGGCTAAACAGAATAGCCTAACTATTATTTTTTGCCGACTAAAACGGTTTTAGTGGGATGGGCTGGTTAGTCAGACTTTTAGTCCCATTTCCACATGCAGCTCTATGGCTTGCTTCAAAGAACAAAGAGGTTTTGTGTGAGAATGTAACGTCTATTATTCGACAAGTTTAGTGGGGCGGTAAGAAAGGGAGAAGGAAACCCTGTTGGGTTGCATGGATTGTCATGGCCACACCAAAAAACTTGTGGGGCCTTGATTTCCGAGACTTCCTCCTTTGAAGCTGCGGTCATCTTTGTTGTCCGTCTCTCGCGGCCTGGTCTACATCAACATACCGGGCCGTCCCTGTCTGCATGAGCTGAGCTGTTTATGGAGTATAAGCAAGTCACAGCTTGGGTAGCCCGGTTTTCTTTCAACAAAATGGAGGCAAATTATCATATACTATCAACTGTCATCTGCACTGGATGGCTCAATGGGCGGGCACACAAGTCGCCGCCACTACAGTTTGGTTAACTTCAATTAGCCAGTTGGAAGGAACCATTGGCCGAGTTGCTGACACGACTCATACGGGATCATTTATAATACGCCGCAGTCACCTCAACCTTCTGTGGATTCACATCGTGCTATCAACACCAATGATATACATGTTATACCGGATTATATCAAGGTCAAATATGGAGAATCTCAAGCCAACTCCTCGAGTCGCCTTGAGACTCGAGGGCTACAATGATATGACTCAAGCAAGTGTTGCCGGTTTTTCAGTGAAATCAAGAACCCCAGGATGCTGGAGGGAAAGATAACCCGGTCTCGAAGGCTACTACCATACGGATGAAAATTTAAGGGCCGTCGAAAAATTTCCGGTTCAAATTGAAGAATGCCGGTTTAAAATCTGGTTCAAGGGAAATCTGTTCTCCCACGAAGCTTTGAAGCTCACAAATCCGGTTTAAGAATTTCTGGTTCAAGAAGGAATTAACTTCTCGCAAGTTCGAGTTTAAAGGCCGTCAGAAAATTTCCGGCTAAGAATGAAGATTCCGGTTCAAAATCCTGTTCAAGGGAAGGATGTCTCCCATAAAGCTTTGAAGCTCTCAATATCCTGTTCAAAAACCCGGTTCAAGAAAAATTTATCTCTTGCAAAAAGTTAAAGGTTGCCGAAGAGGACCTGATGCCCTGACGCACAGTTCAAACATGGGTATCCTGCCTTATGGGCTCATCTTCATATCATCACTTGGGGGCTTCCTGTTCAAACATAGGTGTATTCACCAAAGAGAACATGGCGTTACTACCCTCTTGATGCGGCTATCAAGACTATATTATCATCAGGGGCCAAAAAGAGTTTGTTGCACAACACAACTCAAACATCGGCACCCGGCGAGCACAGCTCAGAAATATATCACATGGGGGCTTCTGCTTGCAAAGCAGAGTCCTGTCCATTAATCCGTCTATCACGCCACAACAAACCTTGGGAGCTTCACACCCAAGGGGCCAAAGAGAGTCTGTTGCTATGCATAGCTCAAACATAGGCACCCATTGAGCACATCTCACAAAATTACTTGGGGGCTCTTTGTGTAAAGTAACAAAGAGTTTGAAAGGACCCTTGTAATTGGGTATCGACCCACGGCTTGGAAGCCTGGTGTATTCACCTAAAACCCCGGGTTAACCTGCCTTCATTAAGTAAGCCACTCCTATCCAGGTAATCCTGGCACGACCCGCCGAACGTTTGACAAGTTACTCTCATTGGGACCCTGAACTTGTCAAAGTTAAAACGACGATTGGTTAGTTGGAGGCCCATCTTAAAAGGCTTTGTCAAATGGTTTAACTCAGTGGCCTGGCAGCCCATGAAAAGCCTCGAATTTGGGCCTGGCAGCCCTTGAAAAGCCTCGACTACAAGTTTTTTCATTTGCTTTTTGTCAAAGTTTTTTCTCCTTTGATAAGGTTTAAAGGTAAACCGGCGTCCATTGACCCGGCATGACTATAAGTCATTTCATCAGTTCGGTGTTTCTTAACCCGGTACAAGCTTTCAACTATCAGTTGTTAGTACAAACTCAATTGTAAACCGGAGATTTTTTAGCCCGGTCTGGCATCGACTACAAGTCGCCAGGATGATTATCCGGTGTTTATTACAACCCGGAACGGTTTTATTACAAACCGGCAAAATATGAGGGGAGTTATCATACTCAAGATTTGGATTATCACCCTTACTACAAAAAGTTGGTAAACCAACGATGTGATTCAATGTCACAGGTATGATATATTTCATATTTGATTATTCTTAAGTGCAGCCTTGGTTATAAACCCGGGTTATATGTTGGGCACTATGACCCGTCCGGCGGTAAACCGTCAGGACACTTTAAATTTGTTGTATGCAGAAACAGGTTGAATAAAGCATGATTGTAAATCACTGGTGTTTATTAAACCGGACTAGCTTTTGACTATAAGTCGCCAACATATATTTGGATTGCGCCATTGGAATCATACGCTTATAAATCATTGGGTTATATCATTCAAATAGCCAAACTTGGCTGAATTTTCATTATGATACTGAATGATTGAGGTTTTCATACCGGATTATATTATTCAACTCTTTAATAGCCAACATGGCTGGATTTTTATTATGGTTATCAATAACCAGTATTATGATTGAGGTTTTCAAAGTCGCTTCAGCGTAATGGATATAATTTATTCTACAATGGAAGGAATAGTCCCGAGTTGCTGCAGGCTTACAACCTGGCACTTGGGGGCTACATTATTTAAGTTGAGATTACATCAAATATGCAAGTTTCATGTCGCTCCAAGCATGCACCATGACACTTGGGGGCTAATGCAAAGTCCTTTTTTGATCATATTATCGAAGACCCGACTCATTACATTATAGTGAGCCGGCCCTTGGGGGCTACCAATTGCTTCTATCAACAATTCAAGGTACAAAGCTTTTTATTTGTTATATTGAAGGGTCTACTGCTCAGGTGGTAAAGCACAAGGCTCTTAACCTTGTGGACGTGGATTCAAGTCCGATGATGGGGGTTACATCATACGATGCTATTTTCATTGAAATATATATCAAGTCCCAGCTCAATATATCTTACTGAGCCGGCCCTTGGGGGCTACACATCATTGCTCAAATCTACATGATTATACTTACAAAGTCCCTGCTCATTATTGCATAATGACCCGGCCCTTGGGGGCTACACTGGTTGAAGTTTTTATAAGTATAAGACAATTACAAGTCCCAGGTTGCTACAAGCATGACAACCCGACATTTGGGGGCTACATATGTGGAATAATCAGTTCTGACTAGTGATTGAGATGAACAACCTGGATTTCTTCAAACTTGTGACATTCATATTGAAGCAAATCTTAAGTTGTTACTACGTTACCTTCTTAAGATTTGAGGGCTACAAGTGATAGGCATATAAGAGGTATATTTTCAAAAGCTGATATTAACAAACAGTTATGATCCGGTGCCATCAATATTTGTAAACCGGCAAGTTCTACATTCTTAAACCGGCTGAAGATCATATGAGTATTTCAAATACCAATATTTTTGTTAAGCATTGAAGGCCAATTCAAATGGATTCTTTATTTACAAAATATCTTCTGCAAGCAAATCGATTATGAAACTAGTCTATTGACTCAGATTTTTTAGAAGGAAGAAATGACAAGGAATTAAGGATGATCAAGTGTCGGTTTATAAGAATTCTTAACCCGGAGCACAACCTGTCAAATTTGTTCTTGTGTTCATTTTGCAGCATAAGTTTACATGGATAAATCCAAGCTAAACATGGGGGCTAATGTCGGGGATATACTCCGTGGTGTAAACCGGCCGGAAGTATAACCCGGCCGGACTTGGCGGTTCACTGGCGACCCGTTTGGACCTGGCGGTTTACGATTCATTGTTAATCCGGTAGGCAGGTCAGAAGGAGCAACCAGACCAGGTGGCCCAACGGACGGTTTATGGAAGACCGGATCACGCTATGGTGGGCCGGTTTAAGAGGAAAGGCATGACGAATATTTACCTTACAAGGAGTTAAGACCTGGACTTGTATCCGGTTTGTATTAGAGATAGACTAGGTCTAATCCTAATAGGACTCCACATGTAACCCGCCCCTTCAACATATATAAGGACGGGCAGGGCTCCTTAAAGAGGGACAAGCAACAAGCAATAATCTCTAAGGCTAGACACAAAGAGCCGGCTTACCGGCGACTCCCTCACGATTATAATGAGATCTAGCCACAAACATCATGTAGGGTTTTTACTGGATGATGTTTCCCGGGGCCCGAAGCTGTCTAAACCCTTGTCTTGTGTTGCGTTTCTCGATTCCGCTCAACCCCTCTCAAGCTACCACATAGATGCGTTGGCCTCACGACTAAGTCCTAACACTAAGGACATCTGACGTGTTAATTCCACGACACAAAGTGATGATTTCGTTCACATCGTGGTTACCCTATGGGTGATCTGGTGCGCAAGGAGGAAGGCAATCCATGAGGAAATATTTCAGATCCCCCCCCCCCAACATTGCTTCATCACATCTTTTTATGTCTGAAATTCACTCTCTTGACAAGCCGGTCCTTCCCCCAACCAGATATTCGGTCACAAGAGAATCACAATCACCGGGAGAGCTATGTGAGGGCAAAACCAGGTAATGGTCCGCCCAACCCATGAGGAAAAAATTATGCATATGTCCAGTCCAACACCGCACCACTCTGCATACAACACTGGCTCGCTCGTTTCATCACATGCAACACTGGAGTTTTCTTTGCTTCCTATGTACTGGTCTGTCACATAGGCTAGTTGCTAGCTAGCTCCGAACCAGCTCAGCCCTACATGCAGCTGCAGGCTTGTATTATCAGCTAAGCATCAAGAATTATTACCCTAGCGAACCGGGTTGCATAAGCACATGTAACCATACTAATGCCTGGTTAATTAGTATGGTTTAGAATTTACTTTTCCTTTGTGTTCTTCTCTAGGCTGGTCCGCGCAGTTTTTTCCTCCCAGCTCCACCACTGATCACAATGGTCCCCCCACCCCCGGGGCTGATTGTGCAAAAAACTACGTCGATGCGGTGGTGTTGAGGAGCGGCGGGTCTAGTGATGTTGGTGCAATATGCATAGACCACAACAGGGCCTTTCTGGGAGCGTGTCTGCAGTTGCTTTCAAGGGCATTTCTGACCCAACTACAATAGAAGCACTTGTTGCCAGACAAGCCATGGGCGTTATAGATGACCTATATATTTAACGAATTCATGTTGCCTCCGGTTGTAAGGTGGTGGTTGATACTATAAAACAAGGAAAATCTGCAAGCCACAGAGCAATTATCCACGAGATCATTGACCATTCATCAGCTTTTTATATTTGTTATACAGCTTACGTGCTTGGGAGATTAATAGCATCTCCAACCGCCGCGCTAGATAAGCCTCGTGCCAGAAATTTGTGGTTTTTAGCGCGCGCTCAATCGCTAAGCGAGCTCCAGCGACGCGCAATAACCGCGCGCGCGGCATAAAAAGTTCAGCACGCGGTCCGAAACGCCATCGCTCGCCGTTTATTTGTTGCGCCCGCTATCGTGCGCAGCACACTCGAGCGCCCGCTCGCGACTTCCAGCTACCCCCACCCTGGCACTCGCGCCGTCGCCCGCACCACCCCATTTGTTTCGGCGACGATTCCGGCGCTTCCCCGGCCTATCCCTGCGCCGGCGCCGCTTCCTCCTTCTCCCTCCAGTCGCCGCCGACCCTCGCGCGCGCCATTCCTCCGACGAACAGCGCCCGGCAGCCCACTGCCGCTCGGCGCCCACAAGGTGTTCGACAAAAACACTTGGAAGGTATGTATTACTTCATCTTCACATTTTTACATGAATTTGGTGCATGTTATTTCTAGTTTTTATAGTCTAGTCTAAATAGAACATTGTAGATGAGTTCGTCATATGATTCTTCCGAAGAAGAATTTGATATTGAAGAGGAGGAGGATCTTGCAATGATCCTAGCTATGCACATCAATAAAAAACAGAAGCACGGTGGTTCGGTTATGGGTCGGCAGAAAATTTGGAGGGATAGGATTGATGCCCACAACAGATTGATCAGGCACTATTTTGCGGATAATCCTGTGTACCCCAAGTCGTACTTCCGGCGCCGGTTTAGGATGAGCACCGAGTTGTTCAGGCGCATTGCAGAGAAACTAGCGAGTCATGACCAGTTTTTTCTGCAAAGGATGAGTGCCGCCAGAGAGCTCGGGCATAGCATCTTTCAGAAGGTGACAGCCGCTTTGCATATGTTGGCATACGGTATTCCAGCTGATCTAGTTGATGACCACGTGACCATGGGTGAGAGTCAAGCCATCATGTGTGTCAAGCGCTTCGCAATCGGAATTGTGCAAGTGTTTGGCTAGGAGTATTTGAGATCTTCCAATGCTGAAGACGCCGCCAGGCTATTGGAGATGAACAAATCTTACGGCTTCCTAGGTATGCTTGGCTCAATAGATTGCATGCATTGGAGTTGGAAGAATTATCCTAAGGCATGTCATGGGCAATTCCACGACCAAAAAATGATGAACTGCCACCGGTGCAGTTTGAAGCAAATGGCCATACATACAACTATGGCTACTATCTTGCGGATGGCATCTACCCAAAGTGGCAAACATTTGTGAAGCCATTGAAAGAACCAGAAGGTAAGAAAAATCTTGATTTCCACAATGCTCAGGCGGCGGCTAGAGAAGATGTGGAGAGAGCTTTTGGGATTTTGCAAGCCCAATTTGCTATTTGTGACAGGACCTGCTAGATTTTAGGATCAAAAGATGCTTTGGTACATCATGCACGCTTGTATGATCATACACAACATGATCATCGAGAATGAGCGTGGCCAATATTTAGATTACTCTCAGTATGAGCTCTTGGGACATCCCGTGCGAGTGCGGCGGAGGGCTGCCAGGGTGGCCCCTTTTTTGCCTCCTATCATGCCATTCGACGTGCCAAAACGCATGATGATCTTCAGAAGGATCTCATCGAGGAGTGGTGGGCATGGAATGACTGACAAAGAGGATCATGATTTGTGCGTTTGATGTTGTATTGTTAAACTATTTGGTCAAATTCATGATAAACTATTTGTTTGCATTGCAATAATGAAATTGAACTATTTATTGTTGATTTATTTTGTTTGTGTTTGATCTTCTTGGTTGTGTTTGGAGTGCATATGTTGTTTGTGCCAGCGGCTCCTGGAGCGGCTCCTGGAGCGGCTCGCGTGCGGTAAACTTTGCAGTGCCGCTGGAGCAAGCGCTCCTCGCCGCGCAAAAACTCATGAACAGCGTGATGCAAACGCTTTTTTAGTGTGCCACGTGTAGCACGACTGTTGGAGATACTCTAAAGCTAACAATGAAGCATGCTTTATCTCTAGAGACTGGCTGTCATGTTTGGTTAGGCCGACCTGACAATCTTCCTTTCGTCCATGTAAACACTGTGACAATTTGATAAAAGCCTAGTGAGATTCTGCTAAGGGCAACTCCAGTGCTAGACCCCATCCAGACGTCCACTTTTGTCCGTTTGGGGTGAGATTTGGCGGACGTCCGGGGGGCAGACAGGCGTATGGGGCATCTGCGCCCAACGCGTAGAAGGCCTCTGGGACCCCAGACGGTCCGCCCCGCCTCGTCCCAAGCTCGCCATGCCGCCTCGCGCGCACCCCGGTTCCCCGCCATGAGCTCGCGCCACCCTTCCGTGCATGCCCATCCCCGAGCTCGCGTTGCCCTGCGCACGCGCCCCAGCCTCGCCCCAGGCCGCGCCTGTCGGTGTCAAAACCGGCGGATCTCGGGTAGGGGGCCCCGAACTGTGCGTCTAAGGCTAATGGTAACAGGAGGCAGGGGACACGATGTTTACCCAGGTTCGGGCCCTCTCTATGGAGGTAATACCCTACTTCCTGCTAGATTGATCTTGATGATATGAGTATTACAAGAGTTGATCTACCACGAGATCGATGAGGCTAACCCAAGAAGCTAGCCTATGATTATGATTGTCCTCTTTCCTACGGACTAAACCCTCCGGTTTATATAGATACCGGAGTGGGGTAGGGTTACATAGAGTCGGTTACAGAGAAGGAAATCTACATATCCGAATCGCCAAGCTTGCCTTCCACGCAAAGGAGAGTCCCATCCGGACACGGGACGAAGTATTCTATCTTGTATCTTCGTAGTCTAACAGTCCGACCAAAGTATATAGTCCGGCCGTCCGAGCACCCCTTAATCCAGGACTCCCTCAGTAGCCCCTGAACCAGGCTTCAATGACGATTGAGTCTGGCGCGCAGATTGTCTTCGACATTGCAAGGCCGGTTCCTTCTCCGAATACTCCAAAGTAGATCTTGGACACAAGAATCGTGTCCGGATCTGCAAAACCAATTTCCACATACCACCGTAGAGAGTATAATATTTCACGGATCTAATCTGCTGACAGTTTATTCACAGCATGACATCACAGCCAGCCAAATTTTTATCCGAACCATTTTATCAGCCTGCCACGACATGTTTCACAAGGCGGCTTTATTGGCATGTCTTGTCGAAGTAGAGATCATGTCCCCTTATTACAGGATTCTCATCAATACGGGTGTGGGTAACCCAACCGTTCCATGGATAGGATTCATTGGGAATAGGCAAGTTCCGAAGAGGCCATGCGGGGGACATTTGGTATTCATCCTCTTTATAAAGAGATCAAGGCATGTCTTTTCCCTCTTCGCTTAACCCCCTCCATCTCCTACCTCGAGTTCCAACACCCAAGGCTCCAGCGAAAACGCTCCAAGCTTCGGATATCAAGAAGCTTAGGGGGATGATGTACTTGACACCGGAAATTCCCCACAGGCTCCCTGCTCAAGGTGAGGTCATACCTACTCCCAAGTCCGACGAGAGTGTTGTGTTCATCTCTCGCTTCCTCCGAGGGCTAGGCCTCAGTCTTCATCCCTTCATTAGAGGGCTCATGTTTTATTCTAGCTCTGGATACCTTCCTTCACATCTAGTCCTTCATCATCGTGTGAGAGGCCTTCCTCCGTTCCGCACTTTGGCTTATGGCTAAAAACCTTTAATGTAACACCGAAGATGATCGGCGGGAAACACGCGGAGTGCGAAGGGGCTAGAATAAGCAAATGCACCAACGCTTCATGGCCAAAGGGTTCCTTACCAGATGTTTCCGATATGTGGCAACGGGAGTGGTTTTGCATCACAGCTCCCCGAGGAAAAAAGTGAGCGGCTGCTCCTGCCTTCCGCTCCGGCCCTCCACCACAACTTGCGTCATGGGTCAACAAGGGGCTGGACTGGGGGTCGGCTGACGATGTATGGACACTACAAAACCGCATCGGAGATCTTATCGAGAAGGATATTGGTCTTGTAAAGGTAATTCAGGTAATGCTAGTTCGACGGGTTCTGACATGCCAACGACGACCTCTCCGTATGTGGGAGTTCCACCCAGAAGGACCGTGAACCGTTCAGCACTTCTTCGGCATGACGCTCGAAGGGATGTATAAATCATTCGTCGGATCACGAATAAAGTGTCCGGACACCACGGAAGACGCAGGCCTTGACTACAACCATCCAGATATCCTGGTGAGCACCCCGTAACCGAACACGTTGTCATTATATTTATCATACCGTTATCCTAATAAAATCGTCCTCGGCCATGGTTGGATACAGAAGGCAAAGAGGATCAGGTGTTCGGCGCCTCTTCCCGAAGACTCAGCGGATCCGGTGTTAACCAGGATGCTGGCTCGTGCACCATATCAAGTGCCGTCGGGGGAAGACAAGGAGGGGAGCAAGGAGGGAAAATGTAGCCTCTACACCGGCGATACATCATGTACTGTATCCGGAGAAATTGGAACTCCCATGTCTGAGAGCAAACGGAGAGGAGAATCAAATATTCCCTCCCCCCGTGGGAAGAAAAGGGTCGCCCCCGAAGATTTGAAGGCGGAGGCCTCCAAGCAAGGGAAGAAATCCCTGTCAGGGGGTCCTGTCCGAGGGAGCAACGTTGCCCAACATCGCCCTCAAGGGGACTAGCCACTAGTCAAAACGTAAGTGAACAAAGGTGCTTTGTAACCATACCACGTTCCTCTCCCATTTATGATAGTAACATCTGAAACATATGTTTGGCAGCCCGGCATATAGCCTTGTGCCGCAATCTTCGTCCTTGAGGGATCTTCTTCTAGAGATGATGGAGAGCGAGACGCCTCCTCATACCCCTCTGCACCACATGGAGGATGACCCCAAAGTGTCGTCCCGAAGGATCTCTCATGATCCCCAAAGGGGGACAGGGCCAGAAGGTGGATCTTCGGCCGCCCGAGGTCTGGGGTGTTCGGCTCCTAGGGAGGCCGAAGACAAGAGCCCCGTACTATCCGACACATAGCCGGATATGTTGATGGGTCTTCTGCGGCAAGCGCCTGTTTCAGAGGAACATCACACCTTAATGGGTACGGTGATTAAAAGAGTTTCGTCCGCGAAAAGCGAACTTGATGAAGCTTTTATGAGCCTGTTAAGAGGCTTCGAGGTACGTAAGGTGGCAATTTTTTGTTAATTTGTATTGCAGAACGCAAGGTGTGTAGATAGTAGCCCCTGAGACTCTGGTTGCTATCTGAATGGAGCGATCGGAGGATCAAACAATATCAATAATCTCTGGAAAGGACTGTACCAATTTTGTACGCAGGCAGCTACAGCCCCGACTAGTGCGCGGGCTGCTGAATTTGCCGAATTGAAGCGGCAACTTGATGCGGCGGATGAGGACATCACGCTTGTGTATAAGCATCTTGACGAGGCGCAAGGTGTGTCTTCTGGGCGGGCAGCAAGTATGTATGACAGTATGATGCTGAGACTTACCATATGCTTTTGACTGCAGATGGTGCGGTCATCATGGAGACTCTTCGAGCTGAGCTTACGCGTGCTAAGGAGCAAGCCAGAGTAAGCGATGCGGCTGCCGAAAAGGCAGCTAGTGAATTGAAAGCCGAACAAGCTGCTCATCGCCGAAGTGAGGAAAAGATAGCCAATATGGCTCTTGAGCTGAAGGAGGCCGCTAACCGTTTTGAGCTACTCAAAAAGGAGAGCCAAGAAAAAATGTTGGACCTGAAAAAGGCCTTGGAAACGGCAAAAGAAACTCGATCTAAGATCAGAGCAGCTCGGGAGGAGCTCCGACAAGCTGGCGAGATCGCGGCTGGGAAGCCCTTTTTATTGCGAACTAAGTTCGACGATCCGAAATATGCTCCTCTTGATCAAATGTGGAGTTCTGAAGATGCATACATGGACTTGTCATAGAGTGCCGCTGATGCGACGCAGTTCTTCCAGGATCAAGAAGATCATGAAGTGGAAAGATTGTTCTGGTCACAGTTCAGCACGCCAAAGCATCGCTGCTATTAAAGGAGCAGATGGCCGAATGGGCAAAGCTCCATAGGTTATCCAGACTTGCCATCAAGGCTGTTGTGGACTGCTTGTGGCCGGGGGAACCAAGCCCGAGTAGTTATTTTGGTTTGGTGAAACGATTTATACATGATGAGTCGCATATCGCCAATATCAAGCGGTCGACATGTATAGAGGGTGCACGGATGGCCCTCGCCCGCGTTAAAATGTATTGGGAGGGGATGGAGGCCACCGGTGTTGCAACACGGGGTCCGACCGGAGGCCAAGACCTGCCGGAGCACTATTTTGAAGAGGTCTTAGAAGGTGCCCGCCTGATAGAGGCTCATTGCTCGAAGACTATCATGTTCGAATGATATGTGTCGTAATTTGTAAAGACAATGCTTTTGATAATAAAGGCAATATTTATACTTTTGCCCTAAAGTATTTTAGTGCCTCCTGTGCGACCGTTTATGTATATATGTATATAACCTGAAAGATTGCAGTCGTCAGCTTCAACCCCTTTGCGAATAACACGTGGGTGTTCAGAAAAAAGCACGTAGTCACACTTGATCCAACGTCTTGGTCCATTTGAGGAGGTGATAGTGCGCCGAACAAGGCAATCGGACTATAAAGCTTTAACACTTTCACTTAGTTATAGGAGTTTGACGGTGGGGCTACTACATAGCCCCTGGTATCTCCGCGTTTTATCCAAAAACAGTGCGTTTACATACGTGACCGGAAAACGGTCCTTCGTTAATGCGGAGGAATCTCGAGGATTCCATTGAGTCATCGAGTGGTTGACCAGCCTCTCGCTATATCATGACACTCAGTTTTCGGCTTTCTCAACTGAGGTGCTCATCCGGATGAACCAGGGCACAATCGCAGTAGTTCTCCCCGTGCTTCCTTAGCCGATGGTGCGGAATGTAAGGTAGCAAAATGCGGGAGCCAGGCAAACCCAACATTTGACCAAAGACATGATTCGGAGCTGATGCATATAAGGCCAAACTCGCGACGACGAACACTCCCGAAGGTATTCGGTCTTTACAAATATACCGGGCTGAATGATAGCCCTTGGGGAAAACCCTGGATTTCAAGGTACATGTCTATTCGGCGTGACGATAACGCCGACATCCTTGTGGGTCATTTTAAGAGCCAGGAGGATATGAAGACAACAAAAGAGAGTAAAAAAAAGGTTTACGTAGGGGCTTAATCTAAAAAGAAACCTTAGAACGGGCCCTGCTGCACGTCTGCGCCTTTATCTCCGTTGCGCCTGTGTCCTTGAGGGTAAAGAGTGATGGTCACCTGAAACAAAGAAAGAACTAGGTGACCGGATCTGGTGTGATCGTAAGCAGGATTGGTTTGCTTTGAAGAACCATGAAGGTATAATTTTTGAGTCCGAATAGGGTCAAGCCAAACTATGGACCTTTTATATATGTGCGGCCCCACACACCACACACGGAGTTTTGAAGCCCTATTTTACAGGGAGACATGTACACTCTTCTTGTGGGGGTATAGCCGCTAATCTAGCTCAGGTTTATCTAAGCTGCTAAACCTAGGTGTGTGCCAAACATGTCTAACTGTGTCTGCGGTTTCGAGAACTGATAAGTTGCTTGTTTTGCAAAGGTCACTCCATGATTCGGCTGCTAGAGCCGCGACGTATTCTTTCGTTCGAAGCGAACACTCCGTGTTTCCGCTGATTGTGATGACCCCACGTGGGCTGGGCCTCTTAAGTTTAAGATAAGCGTAATGCGGGACTGCATTGAAGCGGACGAATGCCGTTCTTCCCAGTAGTGCATGGTAACCGTTATGGAATGGAGCAATATCAAAGATTAGTTCTTCGCTTCGAAAGTTATCGGGAGAACCGAATACAACTTCCAACGTTAGGGAGCCGCTGCTGCGGGCCTCTGCGCCTGGTATCACTCCTTTAAAGGTAGTGCTACTTTGCTTAATTCTTGATGGGTCTATCCCCATCTTGCGGACAGTGTCTTGATATATCAGGTTGAGACAACTGCCTCCGTCCATAAGGACTCGGTTGAGGTGGTATCCGTCAACTATCGGGTCGAGCACTAAGGCGACCGAGCCCCCATGACGGATACTAGTCGGATGATCCCTGCGATCAAAGGTGATCGGACAGGCCGACCATGGGTTGAATTTGGGGGCGACGGGCTCTATGGCTCATACGTCTCGGAGTGTGCGTTTGCGCTCCCTTTTAGGGACATGAGTGACGTAAATCATGTTCAATGTTTTAACCTCCGATGGGAATTTTTTCTGTCCCCCTGTGTTCGGATGGCAAGATTCGTTCTCATCTTTGCTTAGCGGCCCCTTTCCCTTGTGTTTGGTGTTGAGCTTGCCGGCCTGCCTGAATACCCAACATTCTCTGTTGGTGTGGTTTGCTGGCTTATCGGGGGTGCCATGGATCTGGCAGGATCTGTCGATAATTTTGTCTAAGCTAGATTGAGCTTCTCGGCTGCCTTTGAATGTCTTTTTCCGTTGACCAGGTTTTGAGCCCCTAAATCCGGCGTTTACCACAATATTTTCTGGGTTGTCTTCATTGTTTCGACGTTTGTTTTTATTGCGTCGTGGTTTTTCGTTGCCATCCCTGATTTTGGATGTGCCTGGGTTGCTCGTGCTGCTACGGGCCAACCAGCTATCCTCGCCTGCGCAAAAGCGGGTCATGAGGGTGGTTAGGGATGCCATTGTCCAGGGATTTTCTTGGCCGAGGTGTCTGGCAAGCTATTCATCCTGGATACTGTGTTTGAAAGCTGCTAAGGCTTCGGCATCCGGATAGTCGGCGATTTGGTTCTTCTTGGTCAGAAACCTATTCCAAAGCTTACGGGCGGACTCTCCAGGTTATTGGGTTATATGACTTAGATCGTCTGCGTCCGGAGGTCGGACATAAGTCCCTTGAAAGTTTGCCCTGAAAGCGTCCTCGAGCTCCTCCCAGCTTCCTATAGAATTTTAGGGGAGGCTTTTCAACCAGTGCCAAGCTGGTCCCTTGAGCTTGAGGGGTATGTATTTGATGGCATGGAGATCATCTCCGCGTGCCATATGGATGTGAAGAATAAAGTCCTCTATTCAGACCGCAGGGTCTGTCGTTCCGTCGTATGCCTCGATGTTTACGGGTTTAAACCCTGCTGGAAATTCATGATCCAGCACCTCATCGGTGAAGCATAGGGGATGCGCCGCGCCCCTGTATTTGGTTATGCCGTGGAGTGAGTCCGACGGTTGTAGTGTTCAGTGTTGGTTCCGAACTAGGGAGGGGCCGGCATATTTGTTTTGGTGGTCTCAAGATCCGTAGATGGAACTTGTTATGCCAGCCCTTCTATCAAAGTCTTCACGTAAATCGTGTTGCTTGTTATGCGTCGCTACCTCCCTTTCTTTATGGAGTGGGGGTGAAGATTTGTGTGCGGCGTTATTAGCTGCTCTGTCTCGACCATGAGCTGGTCGGTCCTGTTGGTCGTTCGTACGGTTATTCGGCGGTATGGGCGCTATAGCCTCGTCATCGAATTCGGGCAGCAGTTTAAGTTTGGGATAGCTCTTTGTTTGGCGATTACCGCCGTATTTTTTCTTAGTGTCGAGCACTTCGTTCCATTTGTCATCGAGCATATCCTGTGCGGCCTTAGGCCGTTGCTTCTGCTTATTCAAGATCCTAGCAGTGGCGATAAGTCTCTGTTGGAGGCGTTCTCGCTCCACTTGTGTATCAGGGATGATGAATGTGTCGTCATCCGAACTGTCCTCTTCTTCAGAGACGGGTTGATAAGTGGCGTCTTCGGCATCGTTGTGGTCAGACAGCGGCTCCGGACTTTGTTCGCCGTCTCCCTGCCCGTCCTGCTTCATGGCTGGGTCTTCGGGGTCTTCATTGTTTTCAGCGTTGTCCGGGGTATTATCTCCTGTGCCTGTATTGCTATTTTTACCATGGCGTAGTTTAGAGCGGCGCCGCTGATGTCGGCGCTTTGGCTGCTTCTCGGGAGGTTTATCCTCACCTATATCCTTTTTGTCCTCGCCATTATCTTCTTTGGGGGTATCCACCATGTAAATGTCATAAGACGAGGTGGCTGTCCATCGCCCTATGGGCAGTGGTTCCTCTTCTTCTCTTGCATCGTTGTCCATACTGTCGATGTCTTCGGCGTCGAAGTTGAGCATGTCGGTCAAGTCGTCGACATTGGCTATCAAGTGGGTGGTGGGTGGGCAGCGAAGTTCTTCGTCGTCTGTTTCCCACTCAAGCCGGACATAGTTTAGCTAAGAATCTTCTGACAAGGAGAAAGATCTTAATGATTTTAACACGTCGCCCAAGGGCGAGTGCTGAAAGATGTCCGCGGAGGTAAACCCCAAGACTGGCGTCCAATCTGTCTCGACGGGTGCGGACACACGTGGTTCAGAACCCGTATCCGGAGACGAGTCCGGGGGTCCGACGACAATCTGTGTTCGGCTCCAACGCTGTAGAGTGTGAGGCCTCCGTGGTAGGGTCCAGCCCCCCGTCCACGGAAGGCGCGATCTGTTCTGGACCTAGGGCTAGGGCAGTCACATGCGTGATTTCCTGATCGCCGTCTGATGGGAGATCTAAGTCATGCTCATCGCGGCTATAGGGCGCACCGGTCATGGGTTCGAATCCAAAGATCAAGTCTCCGCGGATGTCGGCCGTGTAGTTCAGGTTTCCAAACCTGACCTGATGGCCAAGGGCGTAGCTACCGATCTGCTCCAGACGGCCAAGCAAGTTGGCCCGCAGTGCGAAGCCGCCGAATACGAAGATCTGTCCGGGGAGAAAAGTCTCGCCCGGGATTTCATCGATATAGATGATTGAGGGAGCCATCAAACCTTACGATGACGACACAGTGGAACTCTCAATGAAAGCACCAATGCTGGTGTCAAAACCGGCAGATCTCGGGTAGGGGGTCCCGAACTATGCGTCTAAGGCTAATGGTAACAGGAGGTAGGGGACACGATGTTTACCCAGGTTCGGGCCCTCTCTATGGAGGTAATACCCTACTTCTTGCTAGATTGATCTTGATGATATGAGTATTACAAGAGTTAAGCTACTATGAGATCGATGAGGCTAACCCTAGAATCTAGCCTATGATTATGATTGTCCTCTTTCCTATGGACTAACCCCTCCAGTTTATATAGATACCGGAGTGGGCTAGGGTTACACAGAGTCGGTTATAGAGAAGGAAATCTACATATCCGAATCGCCAATCTTGCCTTCCACGCAAAGGAGAGTCTCATCCGGACATGGGACGAAGTCTTCTATATTGTATCTTCATAGTCCAACAGTCCGGAAAAAGTATATAGTCCGGCTGTCCGAGGACCCCTTAATCCAGGATTCCATCAACGCCAAGCCGCGCTCGCCCTTTCCTCTGTCGTCGCTGTCGCGACCCAGGGAGCACACACCGCCCCGTGCGGCGGGGGCGCGTCGGTGCAGCGTGCACAGGGGCGGGGAACGTGTCTCGGGTGGCGGAGCGCGCGCGCGGAGGGTGGCGGGCGCGCGGCAAAGCAGCGGCGGGGGCGCGGCGGAGCAGCTGCGGGGGCGCGGCTGAGCAGCTGCGGTGGGAGCGCGCGAAGGGCGGCGGTTGCACGGCCTCGCGCGGCTGGCGGCGGCAGAGCGTGCGAGGCCGGCGGCGGGCGCACGTCAGAGCAGTGGCAGAGGTAGCAAGGACTTTGGGTCGCTGGCAGGTGGACCAGAGACAGACGCATGCGGATGAGAGGCGGACGAATGGAGGGGAGAAGAGCATCCGCTTTTGTCCGTCGAGACAATCGGTCTTTCAAATTTGCTCTTGATTTGGAGTTGGGACGGACAAAAATAGACAAATGCAGATCACTTTGTCCGTTTGGATATGCCCGTTGGGCCAGATTTTACCCCATACTGACAAAACCGGACCAGATGGGTCACGCGATGGTGATTGCCTAAGAACAAACTTGCACCTGTAGCTTGATTCCCTTCAAAAAAAACGGAGATGTTAACGCCCACACGTGTGGGCATCACCATCTCGAACACACGCAACGATCACCATTGGGGACTTTGTGCACGAATCTTGGCACAATCCAGTCGTTTTTCTGCGCCACGTAGGACGAGGCGCGTGTGCGGTGTGCGAGACTGGTCGCCCGCACGTTGGTTGCCCTCCCGCGGTCAGCGGTTGCCACTCGGGGGCGTGCGGTGGAACCGCTATGCGCTCGCACGCCACACGCCGACCGCGGTTGTCGTCAAACACGTCGCGCACCTCTCCCCCCTCTCCCTCACGGTGCCATTTTCTAAACCCCGCAGTTGCTGGCACAACCCACTTTGCTTTCCAAACTATTGGAGGAGAAGGCAAGGGGAGAAGGCGACGGCGGAGGCGGAAGAATCAACGGTGTTCGTGGCCGTCGGTGGTGCTCGCCGGAACGGAGCGGCTTCGCCGGAGCGCCTGCGAATTGAAGGTAATGCTCGCCTCAACTCTCACAATCCCTTCCTGCATTTCCCCCCCTTCCCTCCCTGTTCGATTCCTTGCTCGAGATTCATAGAGATTCAGGCGATTTGACGGTGCGTCGACGTTCCCGCCGCCGGCGGAGTCCTGTGTGCTAGCCGTTTTCGGTGGCACTATGCAGTTTCGTGGATGCCGCGGCGGCGCCCTCGTCGGGGTGGTTATGCCTGTCCAGAGACACGCACTAGTTAGGCCTTGGGATTGGGCAGGTGTCTGCCGGTTTTGTTAGTTGTGCATTGGTTAGAATTGGTGTTTGCAATCAGTTCGGGGGAGAACTTTGAGGTTGAATTTGAAGTCACTGTAGTTGCCATTGAACCCTAGATCTAGTTAGTTGTTTTTGAAACTGCATTATGAGGAAAACGTGGTAGTTTTGATTACCTATCATGACTGTATGGCAACTACCTTCCTGAATGAATGCGATAATTGCCACAAACGTGCTCCCCCATGGGGCAACTAACTTACTGAAATGACTGTGATAGTTGCCACAATCAAGCTTTCCCATGCGGCAACCAAGTTATTGAATGACTGTGATAGTTGCCACACACACACTCTTCCATGTGGCAACTAATTTGCTGAATTACTATGATAGCAGCCACAAACAAGCTGTTTCATTGTGGCAACTAATTTTCCTGAATGATTTGTGATAGTTGCCACACTGTATGAATGGTAAAGTGTAGTAAATCAGTAGTCAATGAAGTTTCAGTAACCAACTGCACTGGACGGCAACTAACGTGCACATCAACCTTGCCTGTTGCCACATGGACAGTATAATCTTGTGGCAAATAGAATGTGAACACACTGTGTCTGTTGCCATACCGTAGATAGGACAATATGGCAAACTGGTTGCATAACATGGCAACCAATTTTGCATATCAAATTGTATCAGATGCCATACATATGCTTTCCATGTGGCAATTTTCTGTCTGACCACAACATGTCTGTTGCCATGTTACAGTCAGTACAATGTGGCAAAATCATTGTACTGCAGACGCAATTTTTGTGTTTTTGCCACAATGACTTGCGATATCTGAACACATTGTGGCAATTTTCAGGTTCTTTGATTAGATGTTTTTCATCGCTTTTTTGTATTACGTGTTGCATTTTTAACATGGCAATTCAACCCTAGCACATTTTTGTCGCTGAACAGATGGCATTTCATTGGTGTACTTTTAGGACTGGGTGTGAGCTGAGTTTTTGTGATGTGGAGGATTTTGAGACTATCTATCCTACTATCTTTGGCTAACATGGCAACTTCAACATTTTGTTTTCAAGTGCATTTACGATATGTACACCTTTTTTTTGGAAAATGCAACCAATGTGCTTACTTGCCACATTTATGTTTTCGACAATCACAGGAGGGGTGTGTGTGTGTTCACTAGTTGACATTTTCTATTAGGTGGCAACTGCTTACCTCTTTGCATTTTTATTTCCACTGTGACAATTTTGGTATGTTCCTATCTCAGCAGAATGGCTCGTGGCGATCATCAAAATGATGACGATGATTTCATGGATCCACCACAGCATAATCGGGCAGCTGGACGGAGAAAAGAGGGTGATGAAAGTAACTGTCCACCCCCCCCCCGTCCCCCCTCCTACTGCTTATGTTTCTAGATGCCACCTCGAGCTTTGCAGTCGTCTGTCATGAACTAAAATTTCATGACAGTGCAAAACATGGCAACAACTAATCCCTTTTTGTGTGTTTTTTGCAGAAGAAGAAACGTATTCACAACAGAGCCTCCCAAGAAGGATGTACTACATTGACTGACAGATTTACCGACGATCAGAAAGGAGCTACTGCTGAGATGGGTATGTAGGCTCTGATGAACGTCCGATGCACGAATCTTGTCAACCCTGTATGCAACTGGCTTGGTGAGATTTACGACCCCGCCTCCAGGGAGTTTGTGATTCCGGTACATGGAAGACTACCGTTGAACGAGGAATCCGTGTTCTGCACTTTGGGTGTGCCTCGTGGACAGATGAAAGTCCCGTACGAGGTCAATAACGAGATCGAGGAAGCGTTGTTCCCCCGTTTGTTTCCTGGGTTGGAATCCATGCCAAACACATCTGTACTGGCAGATTCCCTGCAGGCAATGACGACCCACGGAGATGTTTTTAAGATGAAGCTACTCATGTATCTCATCTCAGATGTTTTTGCGCCGACCACTTCTCTTTGGCCAAGCAACAAATGCTTCCCCATCCTAGTGAATGGTCCATCCTTACTACTTTATTTTCCTACAATGAATTTGGATCCGATGTCATGTGTAAAGCTAGTCACTGCCAGTGCTTTTTGATGTTTTTTTATTTGAATTCTGATGCGGCAACTTGTTGCCCTGAAAATCTTGTGCGGTGCAGGAAAAACTGAAAGATGTGAAGAACATGAACTGGTGCAAGTTCATAGCCGACTTCCTGCACGATGCATTCTCAAGCAAGATGTACCAAAAGGGTTGTCGACTGCATTTAATGGTATTTTTTAACACCCTTTCGTTCATGCATGACAACCTGATCATACCAAGATGGCAACTGCTATAATGACAATATGGCAAGTGGCATAATGACAGTATGGCAACTGCCATCATATTATGATGGCAATTGCCATCATGACAATATGGCAACTACCATTACACTATGATGGCAATTAGCACATACATATGGCACTTAGCACATACATATTAGTACAATGACAATATGGCAACTGATATTTTCACTCTTTTTAAAATTGTTGTACATCAGCTCATGTACGTCGACTGTCTTGATCTGTCCACCGTGGATTTCACTGGGACAGGAGGCCCGCCTCCTACGCACAAGTTTGCTGTTTGTGCATGGACTATCAACGCTGTCAAGGCTGTGCTTGCTGCAGACAGGGTAATTGATACCAAATATGGAAAATTGCAGGTTAGTTCTGGTTTCTTTCTCCATACGGCATGCTTACAAATTTGACATGAGGCAACCGTATGTTGTTCATAAGAGATGACTACCTTTGTTATCCATGGCTTTCTGCGTATTGTATCCATGTCTCACTCCATATGGCAACTCTTTCATATATGCTGAAACTTACGTTCTCTCTCTTACATCGTAGCTGTTTTTTTTGTTTTTTACAGCTGATGGCCAAGCATGCTATAGACTACAGTGTGTTTGGGGGGCCTCAAAACTTTGGAAAGTGGATGGACGTGCACTCAGCTCCGTCTTGCCCTAGTGAGGTAATCAAAAGATCTACACCTATTTGTTGCCTTTGGATTTTTTTTGATGTCGCGCAAGTGACTGTATTATGGGGTGGTTATTTCTCCTTCTTTGTTTCGTGCACAGGCGAGGGCACCTGTTGAGCATCTAATTGGGCAGTTTGTATTTGGAATGAACGGCTTGCTCGGGAAGTTGGTTGAGGGGTGGACGTCTCTTAATGGCTCTGACAGCGATGCCGTTGCGAGGCAGTTCACTTTGTTTGTCCCAGAACGGACACATCGGCCAACTGGTTGTCGTGGCCTGTACGACTACAACAGTTCCCAAGAGCTCGCTGACACACAAGATGAACTAGGTGGAGACGCTGGTATCAGCAAGGATGACGACGATGACACGGATAACGCGAAAGAGGAAACCGATGATGATGAACACGCTGAAGTTCGTGCAGGTGCTAAGAAGGGGAAGGATGCACCATATGTCCCCCCACTGGAGAAAGTCAAAGAACATACGGCTGCGAGAGGCGAGGGGGTGTTGCCATCAAAGAGGGGGAGGGCTCCAGAGGATATTGGGCAGGGTTCTCCTGGCAAGAGGTCTAGGACCGATCCCGTAGCTGCCAGGAGGAGGTTCGACTTTAATTTTAGTTTTTGCTTTGTCCATATTTTTTGGAACAGAATGATCCCTTTTTGCACTTTATTTTACTAAGCGCGGCCACGAGTTTGTTGTCTGACAATTGTCATGTTTTTTTCCTCCAACTTACACGTGCAGGGAGGCGACAGCTGGTGGACGAGTAGTTACGAAGAAACAGGCACCAACGCCAACCTGTGCTTCTTCTCGGTTGAACAAAGGTGCCCCCGTTGCTGGTGACACCCATTCCACCAGGTCATCTCCTCGTACGACGACGTCCAACACCGGGGATCCTGTCGTGTTGCCAGACCTGAGAAAGCCAGCCAAGAAGTAGGTTTTCCATGCGCTTTCATTGACGTAGTGCTATATTTTTTGATTTTTCAATGCATCCGATCAGCTTGTCACATGGGCTTCTGTCATCATCCCCATAATGGCAACTGCTATTTTTCAAAATGATTTTCCTTCCCTTTTATGAGTGCATGGCAACTCCTACTTGTTTTTACATTGCAACTGCTATCTAGGCCAAATGGCAACTCTTTACTTTACCTACATGGAAACTGCCATCTTTTCCATTTGCTTGTGTGCTCATCCCCTACCTAGTTTTGAAATTGCATTACTGGCAGATCAGACATTTTTTAGCATTCTTCAAGTTGGCCAACATGGCAACTATTGCTGGATTTGCATGGCAATTGCTAACTATGTCACATGGCAACTCATATTCCCCTTACATGGCAACTACCAGCTTTTCCAAGAACAACGGGCCTCCGTACATCGGGGAGTGACGACTTGGTATCTGCCAGGACCGCTGAAATATTGCCCACTCTGCTGGCAATGAAGGATGTTGCTGTGAGCCACGCCATCCCGTCAGGAAGTGTTGAAGTGGATGCCCCCAAGAGCAACCTAAGCAAGGCAGATTCCCGCTCATCTGACACTGATTCCAAGCGCGTGCGTGGTGGCACTCATGTGCCCACTACAGAAGTTGCCGAGGCGGCAGTTCATAATGATATGCCATCTGCAGTTGAGAGTCTTGGCACAACAGCTCCAGCTCCTGGCGGTGCATATATTGCTCAGGCCACTATTCCGCGTGCTGGTCGTCCTCCTAGGCGTCGTAGCCCCCGCAAGCAATCAACAGTCGTATCCAACACACCAGATGCAGCTAGGAGCAACAGAGATGAGTCTGGTTACGTTCCTGCGTCCACACTGTTCCCGCCAACCGCCAAAAGCAATGCTATGGAGAAACCAGAAGACCAGAGTACAACTGATGCAGGTGCCAAGCCGGACACGAGTGATGAAGGTGAACGTCCGGAGCATACTGCGCCTTTACCCACAGTGGAAATCCCCAGCTTAAATCTGCACACTTCCAAACTCCCAATCAACATCAGTGTCCCCTACAACCCTAACAAGAGGATTGTCAACAAATCTATGCCCGTCACCACTGACAGCACGCCCCTCCCTATTGGCAAGCCTGATGATTCTGCAGCGGCTGATCCAAAAGATATGTTTGTAAATCTTTCACCGTTGGATTCTGCCCCGCAAGTTGTTCGCGGTCCGGCCAGTAGGCATGAGAGGCACCCAATGGCCTTCAGCCCACCGAGCTTCAGCCTTGGCGTCAGTCAAGATCAACAAGTGGCTCAAGATCCTATGCCAGTTGCCTTTGCATTTCCTGGAGGCGTGCCCGCAATGATGGCGCAGCCAATGGTTGAGGGAAGGAAGGCTGTCAAGTTCGCAGAGCCGATCATCCAAGGTACATCTATCATGTGCTTTTGTCATTTTCTTGTATACATCTTTGTAGTTTGACCTTTGTCCCAATCATATTTTTTTGGGGTTCTCACTTGTTATGGCAACTGATATGTGATGACATGGCTACTGGGTTTGCCGCACCGTGTCACCTGCATTTGTTGTTTCCACGCTGCATTTTTTCCATACGGCAAGCACACGACAAGTGGAGTTGACACAACATGGCAACTGTAGTTACTGTGACATGGCAACTACAGTGCAAACTACGTGTCAACTGTAGTTGCTGTGGCATGGAATCTGTAGTGGCACCACACATGGCAACTCCCCACTTTTTGTAACTACATTTCACATCATGCAACCACATGGCAACTGTAGTTGTTGTCACATGGCAAATACAGTGCAACATACATGGCAACTGGGTTTGCCGCACCATGTCACTTGCATTTGTTGTTTCCACTCTGCATTTTTTCCATACGGCAAGCACACGGCAAGTGGAGTTAACACAACATGGCAATTGTAGTTACTGTGACATGGCAACTACACTGCAAACTACGTGGCAACTGTAGTTGCTGCGGCATGGCATCTGTAGTGGCACCACACATGGCAACTCCCCACTTTTTTTACCTGCATTTCACACCATGCACCCTATCTTTCTCACAATCCATCTCTTTTTGATTTATAGGTATCCTAATCCACTTTTTTGATCCTTGCAGCCACCCCTGAGGAGATTTCACCGTCACTTGATGAAGCTTACCGCAGGATCGAGGAGGCAGCATTGCAGAGGAGGTCCTCACGAGGGCAGGGGCAATCAAGTTCCAACGTGCCTGCAAATATGGTATCTGAGGATACCATTAGGAGTGCCACCCCTGGTTCTGTGAGGCAGCAGAGGGTAGTTAACTCACCTCCCCCGGAAGACTACGAGCCCGAATTCAGGGCCACAAAGGAACAGAACCAGCTGTATGATACTGTCAAGCGGTTTGGAAATGCGAGGTCCAGCAGCAAGCACATGAAGGAGCTGAAAGCGTAAATGACCACACCACATAATCTCTCGTTCTGCTTTGCTCTGTTTTTATCATTCATCTTTCTTCGTACTTTCTATACATGATCCGCTTACGTTTTAGTTCTTTTTTATTATTTTACTTAGTAGGCATGATCCATTCGTGTTACATCATTTTCATACAGCTCATGTTTGGACAGAACCAAGGTCATTCAATGCGGAGCGACGTACGTCGACCTGGGTGATCTTGCCGAGTCCGTGAGGCCAAATGGTAAAATGTCGACGAATGTAGCTGCATGTGGGATTGACTACATCAACAATCATGTGGATATGTCTCCCGACAAAACAATCATGCAGTGTGACATGCAAAATATGGGATGGTGACTTCAACCACAAAATCCTGAGGAAGAATTTCGCACAGCACGGTGAATTCAAGCTCACACTGAAGAAATATGTGAGTTCTACTCCCCCTGGTTGCACTTTTTTCCACATGGTATGGTTTTTTGCCATCATCTGCACCCTGTTTATGTGGCAGATGTTTCATGTGGCATCAGCTGCCGTGCAAACTGACTTTTTGAATTTTTTTTTCCCATCCCGTGCAAACTATGTGGCAACTTCAAAGTAAAATACACGGCAAATTTTGTTCATACATGGACGGCAACTTTCTTTGAACTACACCAACCATAACTAAAACATTCTATGTGATTCTACATTTTTGTCCCCTGATGTTCTTCATGTGAACTCTGCTTCTCATTTCCATCACTTTTACATGCAGGTCATGTTCCCCATGTTCCAGGAGCTTGCACCACATGACCCACACGACAAGTGTGGTCACCACTATGCGATCTGTCTTGACCTAAAGAACCAACGCTTTGAGGTGCTTGATTCAATGCGTTCGGAAGCTGATGCAGACCTCACTCCGCATGCTGAATTCTTCATCAACAACGTCAAAGAGACATGGAACCGTCACTGCGAACACTCAAAGGTCCAGATCAGGCATTTCCCGATTGAGTACGTGGCGACCATGAATCAAGGGCACACGTAATTTCCTACCCCCCTTCCTTCATGTGCCATTTACATCAATCCCACCCCTCTGTTGTGTTGTTACATCTGAATTGAAGTTTATCACTGCTATGTCTGTCCTCTTTTTGCGAGTTCACCTGGCTCTTTTTCCTGTACAGGACGGACTGTGGCTTTCACGCGTTGGAATACTTTGCAAAGTGGGAAGATAGACTTGTCCCCGCTGTCACAGCTACAACGGTCGTTGAGCTCCGGAAAATCTACACATGGAACTGTTTGACGAATGAAGATTTCAACAAGCGGTCCGGAGCACGCGAGTTCGTGGAGGAAGCTGTCAAGAAAGTCATCAAGAAGTACAAGTGATCACGTGGAGTTACACACCGGACGCATACCTTATATTCTGTTGCCGAGGAATGTAAGGTACTATCTCTTTTGTTTCTTTGTCAAAAACTATGTTCGTGTGCTATGTTATGACGGCTACCCCACGTAGCCTACTATGTAGTGGTGGTTTGTGAGCGACATTTGAATAGGTTCTGTAATATATGTGTGGATGTGAACCTTTTTAAGGCATGACAATAGATATGTTTTTATGTTTATGATTACTACTATGGTTTCATCATTTTGTAGCACCAGTTTTGCTGTTTCGAATGCGTCCACGATGTTTTAAAACCTGGCAAATGTAGTTCATCAGACATGGTTAGTGAAAGTCATCGTCGTTTTTCATTTGGATGTTTTGCTTCTTCTTTTTCATCGCTAATCGCACCGGCTAGCATGGTAGGTTGATCATGTAGCCCCAACCTTTCCCGCGGTTGATGCACGTTACGCTTTTTTTCAACTTGTTTCCCATGCATTGCACACAACACACTATGTGTTACTAAACTGTGTTGAATTATCATGGAAATATATGTGATGCTGAGTCATTACAAATACCATATCATATTTTTCAGTACAGCTAACATGGCAGATTCAGTACAAACAACACGGCAGATCCAATACCATTAACATGGCAGATCCAGTACAACTAACATGGCAAATTTGGTATAAAATAGCATGGCAAATTTAGTATAAAATAGCATGGCAAATTTATTATAAGATAGCATGGCAAATTTAGTACAAGATAGCATAGCAGATTAAGTATCCATAACATGGCAACTACATTTATCCATTCAATGTATTCTCCTTCAACTTATGACGCCCCTCAAGAGTAATTCTCCCAATTTAATACAGATAACATGGCATATTTTTACACTACATGCTATTTTATACTACATTTAAAAATACCATGACATATTTTTCAGTACAGCTAACATGGTAGATTCAGTACAAACAAGACGGCAGATCCAGTACAATTAACATGGCAGATCCAGTACAACTAACATGGCAAATTTAGTACAACTAACGTGGCAAATTTAGTATAAAATAGCATGGAAAATTTAGTATAAAATAGCATGGCAACTACATTTATCCATTCAATGTACTCTCCTTCAACTTCTGATGCCCCTCAAAAGTCATTCTCCCAATTTAAAAAAAAATCACAACATATAGGGGTACAAAACGAAGTGTCCACAAGGACCACGTCACAGCGCCCCAATTTTTTGCTTATGGATTGCCAGTCCCTTTCTTCGTTTTCTTGTGTTTTGCTTGAATCTCCAATCCCGATTTGTACCTTATCTCTCTTGGACGACCTTTTGTGATGGAACGAGGTGGGTTCCTGACCTGGGTTTGTGTGCTCGCTGTTCCAGATCCTATCTCCGAGTTTTCAGATGATGGCCCCGTGGACGAAGGCACACTTGATGTGCGGGGGAACCTGTGTAAGGCTTTCTCAGCTTTCCTCTTCTTGATCTCATCAAGCTCTCTTTTCAGGACCTTCCTGTGTTTTTCTGTGACTCTCGCTGTCTCATCACTCTTGCATGCTTAATCAATTAGCTCAACATAATTCTTTGTCAACACAACGTGCCTCACGGCTTCCATGGTTGACTCAGGTCTCTCGTCATGCACAGCCAGAGCTGCGTTTGTTGTCTGCGGCGCCAACGCGTCGTCAGCGTCCCAAGTCCATTACCGCCTTATGAAATGGCGGGGCATCCATGTCACAACGTTCATGTCCATTACTTTTAGTATGTGACAGCACACAATGTCGTCCCGTTCAAACTTGCAGCATTGGTCTATTGAGGCTTTCACGAAGTAGTTCCTTCCTTTGTCTGGGTCTTCAGCTTCTGAATCCGACATGCCCAAAATAGAACACACCTTGAACTTATGTTCATCAACCTGGAAAGCCGTGAACATACTGGCACGCTTTATTTCTTCCTGGAATCTGCAAGTTTTGTGTGTTTTCTGTTACACATGGCAACTGTAGTACATAACACATGGCAATTGTAGTACATAACACATGGAAATTGTAGTACATAACACATGTCAACTGTAGTACATTAGACATGGCAACTGTAGTACATTAGACATGGCAACTGTAGTACATTAGACATGGCAACTACATTGCACTTTCAACTGGTCATTGTCATTTCCATACAAACATCCCAAATAGAAGCACAGTGCTTAAAACATGGCTACTAAATTTATTAAACATGGCAACCTCAGTTGAGCAAATATGGCATTTTTACATTTCAGGAAACATGTCAACTTGCATTTCAGAAAACATGGCAAATGCAGTTCAGTAAACATGGCAACTACACAACATTTTCATTTTGGCATTGGCATTTTGCATACAACATGCCTAGTGGAAGTACAGTGCATTAAACATGGCAATTGCATTTTCATTAAACATGGCAAGTGCATTCCATTTGAAGATGCCAACTGCAGCTGAGCAAGCATGGCAAAAATAGTGGTTCACTAAACATGGCAACTGCAGTTGAGTAATCATGTCAAACATTAGTTCATTAAACATGGCATCCTCAGATCATGGCAACTGCATTGCATTCTACATGGCCCCTACTGCCTTCATTCTTGTGCAAATAAGACTGTAACACAGCTGACTTACTTGTTAAAGATCTTGTTTGTGTATATCTTGCTCATTTGCCTCTCCATCGATAAATACGTTAGCAATTTTGGCTGCTTTAGCGCGGTGGTCGCTTCTTGCTATAGCTCAGATCCCATAATTTTTTGTTGCAAAGCCATGTATTGCTTGGCAAACTGTAGCAATGAGTTGCCAGGGCTCACGTACCGCTTCAAAACAGCATTGAACCCCTCGCTGCGCTGCGTAGTCAGCAGAAAGGGGAAGAAGCACTGCATGAAGTAGGCCGACACCCAGTACATTCGCTTCTCCCACAGGCTAACAAGCGTCTCGTTGTCTTGGACTTGATATGTTTCAATCATGGCCATCCAGATCCTTTCAAACCCCTCCACCGTCAAGCTGTGATCCATGCACAGGTCGAATGCCTTGTCGAGCTCTAGACGATCAGCAAAGAACGGTCCTAGCATCTCCTCAGCTTTCTTTATAATGTGCCACCTACAGTGCTTGTGCACTGCCAACGGAAACACCCCCTCTATGCCTGCACGCATGCTGAAATCCTGGTCTGCTAGTATGTTCATCGGAGCAAGTCCATCCATGCATTCCAAGAAGGTCTTGAACAGCCAAACATACCCATCCGTGTCTTCGTTCTGAACGAGCCCGCAGCCGAACTGCAACGACTGATTGTGATTATTTATTCCTATGAACGGAGCGCATGGCATCTTGTACATATTAGTGAGATATGTCGCGTCAAATGAAATGCAATCTCGGAAATGTTTATAGGCTCTCCTTGGAGCACCATCCACCCAGTACATGTTCCTGACACGGTCCTCATCGTCCAACCTTATCCTGTAGAAGAAATCTGGATCTTCCTTTGCTTTCTCATCAAAGTAGGCCATTGTGGCCTCTATGTCAGCCAACTTGCTCTCTCTACGGTACTTTGCCTGTAGGTTTGTGACGTCAGCTGGTATGTAGGGCATGCTACTCAGAGTCCCCTTTTTGCTGTGGATGAGTGATAGTATCTGGACCATTCTTGATGGACAGACGTTACAATCATGTAGCAGCTTTATGAATTGCCTTTCGACGGGGGTGAATCCTCTGTGTGCGGTCAGAAATTTTACCAGGTCAAACTTCTTTATGAGTTTGTTGTTGTGCTCGTCAAAATAGTCAGTGACCACATACTGTGTTCCATCTACGTTTAGCTTACACCAGACAGGGCATCCCGTCTTGAGAATGACCCCTCTCTTTCGTTCCGGAACGACAGGCGCAACACCTTTCACCTTCTTGTTCCTCCGTGCCTTGAGGCACCTCATCTCAGCTCTGCTGTACTCGTTTGTTTTCTTAATCTTCCAATGGTATTCGGTGTTGACCGCAAACCCATGGAACTTTGCATGTCTGGTAGAATTCCTTTGCTTCTTCGAACGATTCAAATCTCTGCCCAACGTACGGTGGCTGAGGTACCAAGATCTCTGATTGCCCATCATCTTCATCCCCTTGTGCCTCGTCGTCAGTTTCATCATTCACTTCAGTATCGGCGACAGTTTAATCTGCTTGAGTGTTGCCAGTGCTTGTGTTCAAAGGGGTGCTTGTCGGCATTGCAGGAATGATTGCCATTTCTGACTCTGACTCGGGATTGTCTGCATCATGACTTGTGGCTGGTTGGAGGACCGCGTCTTCCGTGCGCTCAGAGCTCCCCGCAGTAGATGCCCCTGCGCCGCTGTTCACTTTAGTTGTAGGCCCTGTAATAGAAAAAACAGGGACAAGCGTAAGATCTTTTGCTTGAATGACATGTTTATCGTAACGGAGTACATGAACTTCAAGTGATTTGGCATGACATCATTCAAATAAGCAAGCTGTTAGTCTGCATGTCGACATGCATGGCAATTGTAGTTGTCTAGTCATGGCAGCTACTGTCCAACGAACATGGAAAGTATTGTTTTTTCAGTAGTTGCATCAGTCATGCATGGCAAGCAGCTCATTTTTCTAGTATGAAAACTTGGATTTTATGTGCATGGCAGCTGTAGTCATGCATACATGGCAAATGCTGCCGCCAACGCATGGCAAACTAGTGTGTGCTAGCATCAATTTTTTTTATATTCTAGCTTCGATCTCACCATGCAAATTTTTCAATTTACCTTGCTGTGCTGTACGTGCCCATCTTGTGTGGTCCGTAACACCAAATTGATGTGTTGTATCTGCATTGTGTAAAGCTTGCCATGAAATGTTTGTCGGGGTAGAAGCTCCGTAATAACCTGTAAACATGGTATTTAGATGGGTAATGCATGGTAACTGCAAGTTGTCCATGGATGGCAAACTCAAGTTGTCCAGGATGGCAAATGTAGTTGTCCAGGATGGCAACTGCAGTTGTTATGGGATGGCAACTGCAGTTGTCAACTACGCTCCTTCTGCTAATTCATCGTCTGCAATTTTTGTTTTTACGGACTAACCTATGTACGACGTCGATCGCAGGTACATGGGTGCCGACTGCCGCCACGTGCTGCACGAAGGCTCTGCATTTTTTCCCGACATAACTCGTGAGTCATTTTGCCATCCTTTTGTAAGTTTATTTTTCATGTGCAGACCAGTATGTTTCATTTTCGTATGTGTTACCTTGACTTGCCACATTAGCTACTTGAAGTTGGCTGACCGCACATTTGTCAGTGTTAGCGCCTTGTGACTGAACTTGCCATGGTGCCCCCCTAAGTGTGTTTTGGTCATAAGAACCTGCAAAAAAATGACAGTGTAGGACATAAGTAGAATGTCATCTTCATCGTCGCGAACATGGCAAATGTTCCTTTTCTTTTGTTTTTCATGCATCATACCACGTACTGTTCTAGTAGTGGTAGAAACGGCCCTGCAGAAATGAGTTGACTGTATTCTGATGCATCCCAAGGGGGCGTTTCTGGCCTTTGAGAACCGAAAAGATCAGTGCCATCTCCGTGACTCATTCTTTCCCGCGTCTCGTTTTCTGCCACCGTGCTATCAATCACTGCATGAACAAGAACGCATCACCAATCCACAAAAAATGTATCCTGGTGATGCTTGCATGTAGAAGTTAACACGTCAGTGTTATCACATTTCCAATGCGTGGGTAACCAGCATATCATGGCTAGTAGGACATGTACATCCACTATCTTTTTCTAAAATATGAGTGTCAGCTAACCGTTTGATTCGATGGCATCAGCCACTATAATAGGATGGCAAGCTATAAGTTGACATGGTGGCAGTTGACGACAATGATAGGTGGCAACTGACGTTAGACACTAGTGGCAATTATTTTTGACACCCTATATTATTTCAAATTTCTCAATTTTCTCTATGTTTTTATGGATTCCTACACATCCATCCATTTACCAACTACGTGCATCAATCTACAAAGAACTTACGGTTATCTCTAACACAGTACATGGCAGATCTAGTGTGCTCTGCTTGGCAACTGCGAAGACACACAACCAACGTAGGATGGATCTAGTTGCCAACCTCGTCGGTAATTTTTGTACTTTGCGCCATGTAGAAGGATGAGAAGCAGTAGTTAGATCGGGAGATTACCTGTTTTTTAGCTGCTCTTCTTTGGAGGGCGTTGTTGG
>NC_041386.1:706604054-706610821 GCF_002162155.2 Triticum dicoccoides | reverse complement strand
CCACACACACACATACACACACTCCGGACATGTGGCAGTTATCCGGACCCCAAAAAAACCTGTAGCTTGATGTCATGGCGTGTGTGTCGCTGGACAAAACGCAGGGCAGTTGTAAAGGACACGCTTGGAACAAAGTCTTCCGTCTGGGCCAAGATTCGTCCGTCGCCTTCGGCCGTCAGTCGCCGACAGCAACCGCTCCTCCCTTCCTCTGCTCTGCTCTGCACCAACCCCCACGGCCGGCCCCAATCGAACCAGGCGAGAGAGGCTGCCAACCACGCGGGCGGCGGGACCGACAAAGGGAGGTGCGTCCGGCGGCCTGGAAATGGCCGCGTCGGGCGCCGACGAGCACTGGAAGCGGCGCCGGGGGCGGCCCTCGCCCGCCGATCTGCTCCTCAACTGCGACTTGCCCCCTCCGGCCAAACTCTTCGGCCCTCTCCCGACTCTTCTTCACAGGTAAGGCGCGTCCCCGTGAGGATTTGCAAGGGATGAATTGCTCATTCTTTACTCTTTTTTGGCAAGGGAAGATTGGAGAGCGCGGCGGGGACGGGCAAGAAGGGCGACGGCGGCAACGAGGACCTGCGGCGGGCGCTGCGGCTGTTGCAGTCGCGGGCGCGGGAGGCGGAGCAGAAGCTGGCGGCGACCAAAGGAGGCCTCGCGGCGCTGCTCGTGCGGGACTCGGTGCTGCTCTTGGCGCACCGCCGGTGGGTGGTGATGCTCGAGGCCGAGAACTCCGCGCTCAGAGCCGCCGGCGCCGAGCCTGAAGATGATGAGGGGGAGGATGGCCCCCGGCAGAGTGTCGCCGCCGCGTGGTGGGTCGCGCTGGCGGTCTGCGTCGTCGGCCTCGCCCTCACCAACCTCCTGCTCTGAGATTAAAATTAACCATCCATATTGGTTTCAGTGATTTCCTCTGTAAATCTCCCGTTGGAGCGGACCTAATCCTGCTCTGAAATTGAAAATTGACCGTCCATACATAGTTTCAGTGATCCATAGTTCGATCATGGTGATTAATTGTGTGAGAATGTTAACATCTGCTTGATGCTCTGCATTGGAGGATTGGATAATTTGCCCGGAAGGGAAGCTGCCGTATCCATCTCTGCACGCTTATCTATCTATCAGGAGATTCATGACAGTGACTTGCCTCTTACAGTACAATTTAGCCTGGTTTCGATAACTGTGGCCTTCAAGTCGCGTTGTATATGGAAGCTTATCTAGCCATGGCACAGTGATCCATGAGCGCTGACTGACTGCGACATTTCTCAGGGTACAAGCTACCGTGCTGATTAGAGTCGCAAGACTTGGAGGCCACCTGGTTTCAGCTTAAGTTCAGTGTTAGTAGTCTAGCGGCGAATTTTCGTGTTTTTGACCCTTTTTCAATAGAAATTCAGGATCTGACCCCGGTTTGAAATTTTTTCGTGATTTGACCTTTTTTTCCTACCGCCAGGGCCGCTAGCGGTAGGGTTACACAGCCTACCGCCAGGAGCCCTAGCGGTAGGGTACTAGTCCACGTCAGCCCGTGGAAACGGCCGCCGCCCCCCTCCGTCGCACCCTACCACCAGGGGACCTGGCGGTAGGCTGTCTAACCCTACCGCCAGAGGCCCTGACGGTAGGGTGCGAGCAGTTATTTCGCCCGAGACCCGCGTGTCCCTGCCCATCTCCCCACCCTTCCCCCTCCCCCCGTCGGCAGTTTCTTCTTTTCTCCCCCAAGTCGCCCCTCTCTCCCTCTCTCATCTCCTCCACTCTCCCTCTCGGATCCTCACCGATTCTTCACCGTTTTGGCGGATCGAGATGGCCCCGAAGAGAGAATCGTAAGCTCCTCCGATCACTCCAATTAGTTTTTGCAAACTTGCTTCCGATTCGACGCATTATTTGCTTCAAATCCCTCATCTTTTGAACTTAGATTGGATTTTTTTTGGCCTAAGATTGTTTTAGCTTGATTCTAGTTCTAGTTCTTAGTTCTTTACTAAGTAGTTGTAATAAATATGAACTCTAATCAATAGTTCATATGTTAGTGTGAAGATGAACCCTAGTTCATATTTTTTTTGTTAAAAAAATTATGATGTAATGCATGTGGGAGGAATTGATTGTAGATTGATGATGCATGTTGATATGATGATATGAAGATGTTGGAGGATTTTTTTTTGTTTACAAATATGATGATATGATGCATGTTGGAGGATTTTTTTTGTTTAAAAATATGATGATATGATGCATGTTGGAGTGATGATGCATGTTGATATGATGATATGAAGATGTTGTTTGGAGATAATACATTGAAGATTATTGTTGGAGGAATTTTTTTGTGATTTGATGCATGTTGATATGATTAAAGAGGGGAAGGAATTTTTTTTGATATGAGTAATGTTGATATGATTTGATCCATCATGGTGACATGATGCATGGTGATATGATTTGATTTTTTTGTGATATGATGCATGGTGATATGATTTTGATATGATGTGCTTACGATGTTTTTGTTTATGAATTTTTATTAAGGCGGACACCTCTTGCGGACAACATCGGCCCACGGTACTCCATGCTTGACTACGCATTCGGCAAGGGTCATCATGCCCGTTTCATAGAGAACGGAGGGGTAAGTAATATG
The DNA here is from genome assembly GCF_002162155.2 of Triticum dicoccoides. Classification (NCBI taxonomy): domain Eukaryota; kingdom Viridiplantae; phylum Streptophyta; class Magnoliopsida; order Poales; family Poaceae; genus Triticum; species Triticum dicoccoides. Next base: position 706,608,219 of record NC_041386.1, on the reverse strand, counting down.
AAAGAAATATTGATCAAAGTTTTTCGGATTGATGAAAATAATTTCATAACTTTTGGCATTCACTTTTTGACAGATGCTCCAGCCACTGCGCATGAGGGGTCACGGGGTTCATGGGCATATGGACTACGACGAGCGCTACGCACCGTTCTTCAAGAAAGCCCGGCTGTTGGTTTTCGTGTTACAGTTCAAGCCTCAGCCGCTGACGCTTGTCCACGCAGCTCTGACAGCTCTGATTGACCGGTGGTGACCGGAGACCCATTATTTCCATCTCCCATTCGGGGAGATGACGGTGACCCTCGAGGATTGGGCGATGATTACTGCCATGCCGCTCGATGGTCATGCACTGACCGGGCGAGTGGAGAGGACCAACTGGCAGGAGAGGGTTACCACCCTCATCGGCGGCTGCCCCAATGCTAAGGGCAACCATACATCCGGTGTGCCGTTATCCTGGCTCTCGGAGCACCGGAAGACATGCCCCGAAGACGCCGATGAGACAATTGTGGAGTGGTACGCGAGGGCCTACATGTGGTATATTCTCACGGAGGTCGTGTTTCCAGACGCATCCGGGAACTCTGCCAACTGGTCCTATTTGTTCTTCCTAGCCGACTGGGATGCAGGGTACAGTTGGGGGAACGCATCTCTCGCCTACCTATACCGTTCGGTAAGAGAGTATCTAACTGCCTACCTAAGAAAGTATGTCCATGGCATTTTGTTATATCTGATCCTCATTTGATTTTTTGTAGCTTGATGACGCAACTCAGAGGACGGGAAACAAGTCCAATATGGGTGGCTTTTTCTGGGCCTTCTCCATTTGGATGTGGGAGCATCTGTCGGTGGGGCGTCCTGAGAAGCTGCCAAGACGCCCATGGGGTGCCTATAGCGAAGACGGCGACGAGGCTCGACACCCCACCGTAGCTTACGAGTGGGATGTTGTCAAACTCTACACGGTTCTAAACAAGACTTCATACAAGACCTACACCAACGAGTTGGACGATTTGACGCATACGCAGGGTATATGAACTCGCTAAACACATTTCTCTTTGATTCCACTTTTGACCGAGAGTGCCAACTTAGCACCGTATATGTAATAGGTAACCTGGTGGCCGTATCATGACCGAGAGTGGGACTTTGATCTGAACGTGGTGTGCGATGAGGACAGTGGTCTCTGGCGGTGCAGCATGCCCATGATCTGTGTGTACGCCGTCGAGTGGTAACAACGCGTGGCCACGCAGTTTGGGATTTTTTAACATACCCCATCGGGCCAGCCACTGATACCGGCGGCCACGCACTCCACTTGTGAGTGCCCGCGCTTGTTCTTTGTGCCTATGAATTCATTGCGTTCGACTTTGTTATGATGCTTCTTGTTGCTAACGCCTTGCAGGATGAGCTGGCAGAAGAATCAGTCGATCACAGACTGGGGAGAGCATCATAAAAATCATGTGTCGGAGTGGAACCAACGGAGGTACCGGAAAGACGGGGAGAGGAGGGTGACTGACTGGGATGCTTACTTGAACCGACACATGAAGTGGTACGATGATGGCCAGAAGCACCGTCTTCGTCTCAGGCCTCGGTGGACGGCGGAAGACATCGCGGAGCTTGGGAGGGATGACCCCGAGGAAGAGGCCTACCAGACCGGCATCAGAGACATGCACAGTGGATTTAGGGAGTTTGCCCCCCTCATCAGTAGAGTGGTAAGTTTGAACCGAGAGGTTATATTTAAATTATTGTATTCGTCAACGTGACTGACTTATGCCATTGCAGTCTGGTGAGGGGGACGATGAAGGTACAATTTCAGCCTCCTCGGAACAGATGCATCTTCTTCACTTGCAAACATAAACGTGATACTTATTATGCCCTTGTTTCATTGTGAGTGCAGAAGTTCGTGAAGCGTTGTCCCAAGCTGGTAGGGCTGCTTGGGTGTGCTGGAGCTGGGTCGGTTGAAGCTTATCAGCCTGTAGCCACACAAGGTCACATCGCCTCATCGAGCCATGCTCCCTCGTCATTTAGGTTGGTTCACGATGAGGAGGAGGAGGAGGAGGAGGAGGAGGAGGAGGAGGCCACACATGAAGAAATGGAGGAGGAGGAGGATGAGAGCAACGGGGAGGAGGAGTACGATGAAGATTATGGACCTCCAACAACTCAATCATCTCAAGCATCCAGCCGCCGCCGAAGAGGAATCCGAAGAAGAAGGATTTGTTGAGTCCGGACCCTTTCCAGAGACCGGTTCCTTGACGGCCCAAGAAGAAGACTGAAGAGCTTCGTTCAAAGAACAACGAGGACTGTACCTCCAAGAGAGGAAGGAGCAATTGATGCTCTTCGATAGTTGGCTCTTGTAACCGGGTTGTCTATTTCTTTGCTATTTGGTTGAACTTCGTTTGGTTGAACTTGTCTAGTGGTTATGAAACTACGTGGAACTATGTGTTTTCTATTTGTAGATCTATGTGTTTGCTATTTGTGAAACTATGTGGAACTCAGTTTACTAATTAGTTAAAGTTTGTTTGAAATGTTCTATGCACTTCAAGTTTTGTTAATGTGTATGTGATGCCCAAGTTTAATTGTTTAAGATGTGTGTCATATTTGTGAAACTTGCTGTGATATTGCTGTCATATTGAATTTTAAAAGAAGCAAGCAAATGAACTCAGGACCCTACCGCCAGGGCCTCTGGCGGTAGGGTCACACATCCTACCGCCGCCCCCTGGCGATAGGGTGAACCTACCACCAGGGCCCCTGCATATATCGTTACAGCAGGTTTGCATGGCAAAATCCAGCCACACCCTACCGCCAGGGGCACTGGCGGTAGGGTTAGACAGCCTACCGCCAGGGGGGAGGGGGCAGCGGTAGGGTACTTATCCATGTCAGCACAGGCAAACGGCCGCCGTCCCCCTCCGTCGCACCCTACCGCCAGGGCTCCTGGCGGTAGGCTGTATAACCCTACCGCCAGAGGCCCTGGCAGTAGCAAAAGGGTCAAATCCTGAATTTTTTTCAAACCGGGGTGAGATCCTGAATTTCTATCGAAAAAGGGTCAAAACACGAAATTTTGCCTAGTCTAGCCTTCCTTTGCCAGGTGTCTTTGTCCTCCTGGTCTGTGTCTGGAGTCTGATGTAATCTGTGAGGGTTTCCAGTCTGAGACCGGCCTCATGTTGTGGATCTTGCATGCTCAAGTTATGTAAATGAAGTTCGACTGTTTCAGCTGGGAATCTGGTCTTTTGGGTCACGTGGTTTGTCTGCCTGCTGTAAGAATATACCTTGATTTCTTTCAATGAAACAAGAGAGGGTAATCCTAAAAAAAACAAGAGAGGGCGCCATGGCCATGGCCCCTAAAGACCTATCATATGCTCTTTCAAACTCAATTCTCAATAATACCCCACTCATGTTTTATCAGTGCATCTCATGAATGATCGGACAACATAGTTAACAACCACGTTTAGCATATTAGTAGCAACTTTGGCGAAGGTTTTGAAGCTAACAATAAGGACGCATATGGGTCTACATTGCTGGATTCGCTCAACCTTCTTAATTTTTGGCAACAAAAAAATCTTGTGAATATTTAGACTAGATAGGTCAAGTGTTGCAACTATGTCCTCGAGGTAATAATAGACGCATTATTATCTTTTCTATGTTTGTAATTAAGTTTATATTATTGATATTGCGCTACAATTGCATTGGTTCTCGTGAACATTTTTTAAATCCATGAGCATTTTTGGATCTTGTGAACATTTTATCAAATTCATGAAGATTTGTTTAAAAATGTAGCATTTTTTTATATTTGTGAATATTTTCAGCAAATCTGAGAATATTTATGGAATCTTAAACTTTTTCAAATTACTGAACTTTTTTTAATACCCAGGAATATTTTTTTAAAATCATGAACATTTTTTAAAATCCAAGAACATTTTTCAAATTTTTGAACACTCTATTTTAGATCCATGAATTTTTTGTATTCGTGAATATTTTCTCAATTCATGAACATTTTAAAATTATTGTTTTTTTAATTTGTTACATTTTCGAAATTTATAAGAAGAAAATTAATTTTGTGAATTTTTTCCTGAAATCATGATTTCTTAAAGAAGCAGCAAAAACAACAAAATAATAGGGGTGTTCGCCCCGCAAATGGGCCGATCCACAAGGTTGTGCGTGGGGGAATATGATTCCTGTTTTTTTATGG
>NC_041386.1:706594644-706603662 GCF_002162155.2 Triticum dicoccoides | reverse complement strand
TAATCACTAAGTTCCTCGATCGTGTTCTCCGCCACAATCGGGGATGTTGCGGTGTGGTAGAAACTCGGCGCACCACCTGCCACGGATAGTCCTCGCACTGTATTACCGCAATGGCGAGCCGCTCGCCGCTGGGCCAGCGTCGAGCCGGGCGACGGCCGGACGTGTCTTTGTCGACGAGCCGCTCGCTGCTAGGCCAGCGTCGAGCCGGTTGACGGCCGGACGTGTCTTTGTCGGCGAACCACCAACAGGAGACATCTGAGTGGCTAGAGACGGAGCTGGTACCTGTATGCGGTGCAGAGGTATTGTCTGGGTTGGGCGATCTGCTTTCGGGCAATCCATGTCAAGGCGCAGTCGCCTGTGGCTGCAAACGCCAAATCCGCCGGTAGAACCACCGGTTCTTCGCCAGCGACGAGACGAGGAAGCACAAATCCAAGTGGTAAAGGACATCGCAGAGCCTACGGAGCATCCTCAGCGGCGCACAGGCGCCGGCGGGGGGTCGGAGGGGCGGCGCGGGAGTGGAGGGTGGAGGTAGTAGAGGAGAGGCGCTGCTTTTACTTAGCAGCGGTGGAGTAAATATAAGAAAATTCGGTGCGGCTGAGAATAATTTTTAGTCTGTTACAGTGTATTGGGGATCGGCTAGGTGCTGTTTAGAGGAATAAAACATATTTCTATTTTTCTACCCGGTTATAAGGGATCGGTTAGAAATGCCCTAACATCGAAATAGGTTATGTAATTAGCTAGCCAAATATGTACTTTGTAATCACAACATGAATAATACAAAATACAACAAGCACATATCCACAGCTTTCGCGTGTGCCGTTTCGGGCTAGGTAGAATCGGCAAGACTTGGAAGGTTTGCTAGGCAGCCATCGGCAACTAGTATTCATGCCCGAGAAATCAATCTGCCTGTTGTGACCTAGCCCTGTATGCACGTCTCAATCAGCTTCCATCGATTCTTCAAGTGTGTGGCTGTTTCTTTCGGCAAGGAGTGCTAGATGAGACTCGCAAGGAGTGCCAGTGTAGAGGTAGTGCCAACAGTCAGTTCCCTCTAATATCTCAAGCGGCATCATGGCAACAACGAAATTGTAGATACGATATACCCAGCTAACAAAAGAGGATGTTTGATAAGTAAAAGTTCCATCCCGGTTCGCGTTTAAATATGCAGTGAGGCAAACGGATGGTTATATATTGAGTCCAGTACCAAAGAAACTTGACATGGAAACAAAATCATGTGATAAGTATGACACCAAGTTACAAAACCCATGAGCACTACTATTCTTGACGGTGCAACGGCGGACCTATGTTTATGTGCTGGGGATAAGACTCATGCCTAGGTGTTGAGGCTCAAAGCCTAGCTCATGTGTCCGCTGTTGTACAGCTATCATCGTCGTTGGAGGCACACAGAAACTATACAGGTTGCTCATTAAAGATTTACTCATGCTATGCAAGTTGCAACCGCTATTATCGCCCTAGTACATTGGATTAAGTTTTGCTAGATGGGAACACGTGCTAGGTTAAGTTAGTTATAGAGGCATAGTACATTGGATTTTTCAGATTAAAACATAGGATCACACATAATGCATGGAGTGTAACGATAAATATCCTTTCCTTCTTTCGTTCTCGGTCTGTGTGAAGGTGGTGTGAACATACGAACCAGCAGGATCCATGGCACGGCTGCATGCATGGGGCCACGAGACACAAACTATCAGTATCCGTACAATTCTTAGAGGCGGTCCGGCGTCAGGTAGAGTTAAGCTCCGAACAAAAAACGTGAAGGTTAAGTGGTGAATTAACGGGGGTTGATGAAGGCTGCCCGATCATGGAGCAGGCCGGGCCACCAACAGCAGCTTTATTACTGCATCATCAATGCCAGCAGCATGGACAGCAGCACCGAGCCTGACCGAACACTGGAAGATTTTCTACAAGACAAACATGGCGTAATGGCCATTGAGGGCATGTGGATCCATAGCGAGCCCTCCTGCGAATGAACGCCGGTTGTCCTGTGTGCACTAAAGGTAGATTCGAAACACAAGGTCTAAGTTTATCAGTTCCTTCTAATATCTTAACTTGTACTGTCACACAATGAAAATTATACTGTACATATGATGCCTAGATCATCAGTATGATATTTGGTAGATAAAGGCTAGATAAAAGGAGGGACATACATTGAAACATGCATGGATGAGGTAAAATATGGAGGGTATATATTGAGCCCAACACCATCAAAGAAACTTCGCAAGCATGTGGAAAGTATGACACGACGTAACATGTACAACTCATGAGATGTTTTGCCAATTAGATTATTATTTTTGGGTGCAAAAGCCTACACATGCCCGTCACACTATATATATGGTTTTTGTGAAGGGGTATTTTATTGACACAAAATGGAGCATCAAGAGTTTACAAACACAATGAGCACACATCAGACATCTACATAGCTAGAATGTACACATCCAACATGAAAACATGCACAAACAAAGACATGCCGACAAATAGCAAACCACTATAAGATCAAAGCTATGCGTAGGCGAGGAAAAAAACACAGAGTGATCAGCTCCATAATCAGCAAACTGCAACAATGAGTATATTCGAACTGACCATCTCATGACATCACAGCGGAGTGTGAGGTTCTTCAACAACAACACCTTCATGAAGGAAGCAATGCTTGAGCACCATCGTTACCGAATCCAATCACCCAGGGCCAAAATCTAGGTTTTCACCTAGAAAACCCAGTCTGGGAAAATCCGAGCAATGCTTTCAACAAGATAGCGATGTAAAAACATCACAACTGACTGCAAGGTATAACCAACTAGGATTACATCTAGGCTTTCACCCTAAGGCTCGAGAACATGTGCTCGAGTAGCACCACCATTGATGTCACTGATGTCTACATCTCTTTTCCACAATCCCAGCATGTACATGAGATGTGCGTCCGCCGCCGCTACATAATCATTCCTTTGCATTAGGCCCTTGTCTACAGTTCGCATCTCCGTGCCAAAGTCTACCACTGGATCTTAAGAGAAATCCTCACGAAGACCATTTGGGGGCCCTTGCAATCCCTAACGATTTGGCCATCGCATGTCGGAGTGGTCAACAATAATGTAGCCACCCGGATGGCCACAACATTAGCGGCCGCCATACTGCGAACTGGGAAGACATGGGACCCATATATGGCAAGCCGTTCGACCACGCCGACCTCGCACGAGCTGCATCAGGCCTGAAGCAAGGGTCGCAGGATCATCTGCGCCACATCTACAAACATGCAACAAATGAGTTTGGCCCTACTTCCGTCCAGATCAGAGGAGGGAGGGGGAACGGTGGTACAGTGGGGAGGCCCGTTGTTGCCATCCGACTGGCCATGGAGGCCACCGTCGGCGATAGCGGGGAGTACCAAAGAAGGAGGATGACGTGTTTGCTGGCGGCTAGGTGCCTTGGGAGTCGTCGAGAGCCTCCCGGAAGGTGGCTCAGTTTCCGCGGGGTCGCCTCCCGTTTATATTTTCTTTGAAGTTGAGTATTCATGTAGGACGGTAATGCTTAGTGAAATTAATTGGATGATGTTTTAGTTCATGCAAGAGAGTGGTTTTTGTGCACCCACGCACATTACATCCTCCGTGTACCCACGATGAAAAACTTAGCAAAACATTTCAAAAGAATTATGAAACTTTGTGGATGTGATTATGACCAAATGTTTTAGATGCGTGTAAAATTTGGTGGCGAAATAACATCTGAGGAAATTTGTACTAAAAAAAACAAAGTTCGTGCTGAAAACATGTGAACAGTAACATGGGTGCAGAGCATCGTTTGTATTTTGTTTTGTATGGAGATTATTCGATTTTTTTGGTGACCAAACTTTACAAGCTCCTAAAACATTTGCTCATAATCACACACATCAAGATTTAGAGCCTGTTCGGAGACGCTCCGCTCCACGAGGCCACTCCCGGAGCGGGCGGAGCTCCAGTTAAAATTCGCGGAGCGGGCAAGTGGGTGCTCCACAGATTCCGAAATTTCAGGAAGCAGGTGGACATCCAAACAGGACCTTAGAATTTTTTTTCTATTTTTTTGAATTCTATTCACTGTGTGGGTGCAGTCACTACTTTCCCTTCATGCAACCAGAACGGAAAATGTACCCTTTGGGCATGATTTACCTTTTTCTTTGGTTAGGGCTTACTTTACCTTTGCGTTCAATGTCCAACAGGAGAGAAACTTACACCTATGATTTTGGTTATGTATTCCGGTGTGGGAGCACATACGACTTGCGGTGTTGGAGAGGTGGCTCTAGGTCCACGACTGCATCGGTGCCTCTGCAGTTTTTTCTTCTTCTGAACATAGTACAAACACAAGCGCTCATATATACACGCATACACTCATCCCTATACATCCTATCCCTATGAACACCTCCGAGAGACTAAGCCGTATCGCCAGAAATCGTGAAATAAATTCAGGATAAATGTGAGCACCATGACTTGAATTCTGATAGGCCGGGGATATCAATGTCCACCTAACCATATCAGCACAGGTTGGTTCGCGGCGCCTCTGCAGGCTGATGGCAATTGTTCTATGTAGGAGGCGAGGCCTCCTACCCATCTTCTGCTTATCCTTACTACCACTAATAGTAGCATGGCCTTTCCTCATTTGGAGGGGATCAGTTCAGTCCTCTCTCCTCTCGTGCATGGTCGTTTCAGATTAGTGAATCTGGACCAGGCTGCTGTATGATTGCGATACAAAATACTGGAACCTTGTTTCATGTTCGTGGTAAAAATTTCTGATAATGCTTGTAGTATTTGAACCCATTGGACAACACACTTTTGTTGTCACCCTGTTGAAGGCATTTTCTTTGAGACATTGTTGTGATCTTAATTCATTTTACCCGGGATCCAAGATGAAAATCCCTGTTTTGCCAGTCATATGGTAGGATTGGTGTTGTCGGTATGAGTGTGTTGTCACTGTTGGTTTGAAAGAATGGTGACTTAATCATAGATGTTTCGGTCATGTCTTATCAATGTGTATTCCATGTACTCTAACAGTCTACCTGCTTTTTTGTTGTCGAGAAAACCTTCTAGCTGTTGACAGTTTATCCTGTTGAACTTGCATTAATCTCAACTATTAAAGGGGAGTTGGAAACTGTAACATAGAGTAACATGCATGCCACATAAGCAAAAAAAAAACATGTTGTGGCAAGCAAATTAAAGAGGAGAGAGACAAATAGAGTACTCCCTCCGTCCACGGATAAGTGTACATCTAGGCTTAGGTTTTGTCCTAAGTCAAAGTTTTGAAATTTTAACAACCTATATAGAAAAGAGTAGTAATATACATGACATTAAATTGGTATATTATGAAAGTACATTTCAAAACGTATATACTGATGCTAATTTAGTGCCATAAATGTTCCTATGTTTTCCTATAAAGTTGGTCAAAGTTTTAGAATTTTGGCTTAGGACAAAAGGTAGCTATACACTTATTCGTGGACGAAGGGAGTAACATAATATATTACCATCACATAGTGCTTCCCAATGAAAAATGACTAAAAAATAATAAATGAAGGTATCTAGGTTACACCTATGGCACTAACCACTATAGAGGTAATAACATAGACTTAGTAACATATGCATGTTACTAGTCTGAATTACTCCCCACTATGACTAGCTTGAAATGTCGCTACTTCCACCCCCCATATCATGCATTAATTTAGTGAAATCTTAACAAAATCTCAACTGAATTAAAACTTTATTTGCCTTCCCCACTTATACTCAAATTAAATCAAATCTTATCAAAATTTAGAATATGATGGACGTAAGATTTATGTCAGACATGATTGGTGTTAAACCACTAGAATATGCATGCTGCCATTTCAACGTACGGGCAATTAGCTAGTTTTAATGAAAGCATAGTTGTGTGCATCTGAGGATGCAAAGGCTAGGAGGTATGACTTTCTTTTCAGAGAAAAACGCATGATATGCAAAGGCTATTCCTCTATAGCATACTACTAGATTTGTTTTTTGAAATGAGGCAAAGATTTGCCATTTTCGTTGATCAAGAAGAAAAGAGTTGCTCAATGAATTAGATGAAAACCGGATAATAACCTGCACAATCCGCCGGCCGGGCACAAAAGATAAAACCGCACACACCGCTACGAGGAGACATCGATGAGGTTACATCTTGGCGTCATCGTCCGCACTTCTCCCCAAGCAAGAGCCTCTGATTTCCCTGCAAACATCCAACAACGAGCACACATCATAGTGGTAGAAGCGGTCATGTCAAGATCTTGCCAAATGAACAACACACTCGCGTGCAATAGGGCAGCATCGATACGAGGACAACCGAGCAACAGAGCACTATGCAAAGCTAGTGCCACAAAGGATCATCGAGAAGGGCCATCCACCGCTTGTCATCATTGTCATAGGGACACACTATGCTTCAACTACACCACAGCAAATGGACCACGACAAGCTCGCGGACAAGCCGTAGACCCGACTACCATAGCCTCACTACAGCCCCGTCTTAGCACACCCACAGAGCCGCTACCACACGAGCCTCCAGCAACCACCATGATAGCCACGGGTCTCTCTAGTGGGATCCAAATCCAAGTATTTCCGGACGGAGGGAGTATTTACTCGGATGTACCGTAAAAGGTCTCAAAAAAATATGTGCAGAATCACTGTTTTGTTGATTTCTTTTTTGGGATACAACGGCAGGTTGTTTTCCCTTCAGTTGGCTGGCTAGTACAAACAAAGATTGTTATATGTTATCTTCCTACAAATCTCATATCGATTTATACATTCTGAAAGTTGACACTAGCTTGTACTAGATAGTACTTTGCAGCATATCATCCCAAAGTTAGTTAAAATAGCACAACGTTTTAGAACTGCTAAGAAAGAAATTAAACAAAGTGTTGTTGCCTCTCGTGGAAGGTTTTCAAAAGCTCTTCAAAGATATATATACACAATGTGAACTGGCCAGTTTCCTCTAATATCTCAAGTGGCACACCTTGAGAAGAAGAAAACAAATAAAGCTATGACAATGCGGTAAAGATGTCGATTGGTAGAGAAGAGTTGCATTCTGATCGGTAGGTAAGAAATCAGAGGGCCACAGAGAGTTAGTTCAAACAACAATGGCAAAATATGAGAGGGATTATATATTGAACCGGAACTTGAAGGAACTTTGGAACAAAACGAAAGCATGTGGCAAGTATGATGTTGAAGCACACAAGTCATGAGCACTAGGTTTTTTCTTTTGAATCCACGGTAGTGTTAGACCTGCATCACCTTTGCGTGGTTAAGCCCATGGCAAGCTTAAGTTGGAGAAAAAGAAAAGATGTCGACCGCGACTCACACAAGTGCACAAACGACAGAGCTCCCGGTCTCTGCACCATGGGCCAGCCTAGTCTAGCTAGCAGTGGGTTCACAACCAAACTGATTAGTCAAGATTATTCATAATAGTTTTTCACAAATTCCACTAAATTGCAGTCATGGCGGGTGATGACGGAGTCGTGTCCTTCTCGGGATATTGTCATTGCAGGTTGCGTCAACACGATCAGGATGTTACAGGGAAACAACAGATTTGGGTCTCCCGGATCGGACGATGACGGCGCCTTCAGTGTCGTTCTGCCTCATGGAGGCTTCCTTGGAGCATTAGCTTTCTGAAGGGGACAAGAGGAGGAGCGGTGTTACATCTACTGCAAGGTCGACGGCCGACGACGGGACATGGCGTCATGGTGCAGTGGAGTGTCGCGAACGGGTGCGTGTGGATGGACGCGCGCAGGCTGGAGACGTTATTTGGCGTCGTGGTGACGTCAACGACAGATGGGACTGACAAGATCTATGCAATGATCCCTCTTGAAGATGAGACGGCGGAAGATGATGGCGGCTAATCCTAGAGCGTGCGCATTGTGGGACACCCAGAGAGGTTGATACTCTCAGTTTGCCAGACAGGCGGCTTCTTGAGGTCATTGAATTAGATGGTGTGCATTAATGCTATCACGGCACATCCTCATGCTACTGGCCTGCATATTTATGTTAAGATAATCGAGCTATTAGGGTGTGTGGCGAGCGCCATGACAAGCCTTTGAAGGCTGAGTCAAAGCGGACTATATAAGCTTGTCCGTTTCCACTAATATCTCAACTTGCATCATCAAACGACAAAAAAATATGTTGTGCATATAATCCCTAACTAGATCAAGATGATGTTTGGTAGATAAAAGTTGCATCTTGATTCCTGGCTAAATGAACACGAATGAACATGGTGAAATGGAAGGGTATATATTTAGTCCAATACCACCATACCAAAGAAACCTGGCAAGCATGAGGCAAGTGTGATACCAAGTAACATGTACAACTCATGAGCTGTCTTGTTATTTGGATTATAGTTTTTTATGCATATAAATACTCGTCTGTGTAGCATGAGATAGTATTTTGGCCACGGCATGTCGCACTTTCTGCATGAACTATTTTAGACTCGATTGTGTGTATAGTAAGTTATATTTTTCTGAAACCTCTTAGGAATTTTGATTTTTTAAATTGATTATTGAAACCATTATAGCATAGTATCATATGTGTACTGTTAAACTTATTTTTTATACGTTTTATTTGAATTTTTTACTTTCACATTTTTTTATGAAAATCCATGGCCCATATGGTCTATAGGTCACGTCTTTGTAGGAAAGCCATGGCGGATGCTGGATTTCTCCATAGAAAATGTCTAAGTATCGCGCTCCTAAGAACATGTACAATGGTTGATAAGGCGGCAATCGTTATGTGTACAACATCATCTAGAGAAGTGAAAGGAACATGCTATACAAACCCAACAATTAATAATTGCATGATCTTAAAATATGGGTGATTAAAACTAAAATAGAAAATGTGTGAATAAAAGAAGACATCTGGTACAAGACATAGGCCTTCTATTTCCTATAAAGAGATCATCAATTAGCTTAATCACACCTATCTTTCTTTATCACTCTTCCACTTCATCGGTTATCATACATAGCATTGTTACGATAATGCCATTGTACACGCCATTACT
>NC_041386.1:706589106-706594185 GCF_002162155.2 Triticum dicoccoides | reverse complement strand
CATGTGCCCTAGCCCTAAACACTCGTCTCGCCCTTTCAACCGGCGATTGGAACCACTGCTCACCTTCTGGCCCAACCCTCCACCCCCGCACCTTCTACTCCATCACCCACCCAGAGACCGGCATGCCACCTCACTTCGGTGAGTCTCACCACTACCCTCCATGTTCATCGTTCTACCATTTTGCTTCTTTCGGCCATTGCTAGTTAGCCAATGTTGTGTTTGGTTATGCACTATATAATGTTGGACATGAGTATTGCCAACTCAAATCCTTCATGTTCATTTATCCTCTTCATTTCAGATAAAGCATCCAGTGTTACACACTACATATGTACTTCTTTGCATCATAAATCCGACATGTTTCCGATGCTACAAAATCTCATATCCATACAGTTTCTCACCACCATAAAAAAACTCAAGTGCGACACTTCACAGGAGTTCGACAATACTTGGCGGTTTTTCCTTTTCTACCATAGAAAGTGGGTGAATAGAACATGTACTTCCCTTGATAAAAGATGAACTTGTCTCTTTAAATAAAAAATATAATTAATTTTATTTCCTTCAATTAGTGAGAGTTTATAGAGTGTGTGAGGATGATAACGGGTTGCCCAACTGCGAACAGAACAGAACTTGCCTCACTATTTGAGTTTGCTGCACCAAAGGGGCCAGACAAGTAGTGGACAACTCCTTACCGGCCAAAGTTTTGTTTCTCGGCAAGTTGGACGTCACTAAAATTATCAAGTTCTTCTCCAAAAAGGTCTTCAAGTTCATTTTATACACACACTGGATTTTCGATTAAAAAGCACACTAGGATCACACATAATGCAGTCTAGTGTAAAGATATTTTTTTCTGGTTCTATGTGTTTAACACGGTCTGTCCATATCATGGAGCATGTAGATTGCTTCTGGTCTATCTCACTGATTCTTGGGTCTACTGTTGAGCTTATCAAAGTGATGCCCTTCACAGAACATGACTATTAATGTGACAAGTGTGGATCTAAGGTCCGCCACTCGCATGGTGTGACGTACACCAAAGTCCTAAATATGCGTTTGACGGCTACTTTACCCAAGGGAACTAGGTACTGAGCTTCGTGCAATCTTGCGGTGCCGTTTTGGTACAGAGGCAGTACATCCGGGTAATAGTAGTGAATGGGCAATTCAGTGGAGCCTGCAAAATAGGATCGAACTTTTTGAAGTGGTTCCACCGCCTACAAGTGTTTTTAAAACCCTGGCGTACAAGTGTCAACATCAGAAAGAGCACTGGTATTGGTGGATGTCCTCCTAGATACATTGTCCACCATATTAAGCATAATAAAACAGTTGGGTCTGCAATCTGAAAACATCTAGAGATATATTACACAACATTATGTGTCACAAGACCAAAACAAAACTTGGGTTGGTCGCGACTGCAGGACAATAACTGCCTAGAGAGAATGACAGAGTCTCGGTGAAGGAATCACGGGATACATTGTACTGAATGTTCAGTACGTTATCTGGGTCAAGTGTGTGATTCATGGAGGGGGAGGGTGGAAGAGGAAAAGAAGGTGGTGAATGATCGACATGGTGATGTGTGTGGCGCATCAGTGGTCATGATGCACTGAATGGACACACGGGTCGAGACGAGGCTATTATGCAATCTCGATTCTCAACTTGTTCAAGAATAGGCAACTTGTTCAAGAATAGCATCCTCTATGCAGCATTGTAGACAGAGACGAAACATACTGTATGAGCCTCTCAGTTCCCTCCAATATCTCAACTTACGCCGTCACATCACACAACAACTTTTCTATTCTAGTATTATCTTTGTTACATAAAAGTTAAATCTCAATTCCTGTCTAAATAAGCAGAGGGACGGATAGTGCAAGCATGAATGGATATAGTGAAATATGAGAGGGTATATATTGAGCTCAATACCACCGAAGAAACTTGGGAAGCATGTGGGAAGTATGACACCAAGTAAGAAGTACGACTCATGAGCTATATTGTTTAATAGCCTATTACTTTTGGCGCAAAATCTATCATCGGTGTAGCATGTGCGAACATTTTGCCGGTGATATGTCACAATATCTGGATGATCTTTCTTAAACCTGATTTTGTATACACTAGTAGAAAACCAATTAGTCCCGGTTCGTAAGGGCCTTTAGTCCCGGTTCATGAACCGGGACTAATGAGTCGTTACAAATACCTCCACCCATTAGTTCCGGTTCAAACACGAACCGGGACAGATGTGCCTCCACGTGGCCGGTCCGCCGAGCCCAGTCAGGGGGGCCTTTGGTTCCGGTTGGTGGCACCAACTGGGACCAAACGTCCATGTTTTTTTTACAAAAGTGGCTGCTTTAGGGGTTTTGGGGGTTATTTTTAGGTTGTTATTAGCTAGCTAATAGAGAGAAGTGTCCTCTCTTATATCTTCGTCCTTGGTTTATCAACGCTGCTGCTATGTTCATTTCACCCGCTGATATAACATGCTCATGCATGCTCGCATCATACATCATCATATATAATAACAAGTCCTATGCATCATCATACAACTTCTACTCGTTATTAATAATAAGTCATACGATCATCATCCTCATAGTCATCGAACCCAACCCTACATAATTGTTCTTAGCACATGATCGATCATCAGTATCAGGTAGGACCTAAACACCCTTAAGGTAAAATAGCATAAAACAATATAGACCCTGACTCTCCATTATGAAGAATGGCGATCATCCTGTTTCCAGTTCTTGCCCTTCGCTGCTTGTTGCTTCCAAGAAGCTCCTTACGCCTGTCCATACATTTTTTTCATTCTTTGATTGTTATGTCTCCACTTCTTTTAGAAACCCGGTATGGACAGTTGAGATTCGTAGGACGACCTGGTTGTATGTTCAAAACATGAAGGCTACTATGCGTATACATCAGATGAGGCACACAGTCATTCGGGATTATCTATTGAAAAACATAGTAATAACTTCGTAGTTAGCAATGATGTACTATAGTTTTAGAAGTGTGCAAAAAGATGCACGGATGTTGTAATATAGTAAAAAATAATCTTACCAGGGTATCTCCATGGTAGTTACCATAGTTCAACAGGTGCACTAGTGGCACGTATTGACCATAATGTTGAGGAGTTTGATTGTAGATATTGTAATTCTCAAGATCAGTACAAAATGCGACCAGATGATTTTTCTCCTAATAAGTTAATTCGGAGCCTTCGGTGTAGTAGGTTCTGTCTACCATCTTCCGCACATTCTTTGAAGAATGAAAATAAGCTGTCAATGGAGATAAGTTGTCAACTATTTTGAAATAAACAATATAAATTACTTAATAACTATGTTAAGCTCACATGGGGGAAGAATTGGAGGTGTATCCAAAAGGACCCAAATCGAAGGTCTCTCTTGCTCGATTGTAGGATCACGAAGATCCATGGTGACAAGCATACCCTCATCAAGACCATACATCTTGCAAAGTGCTTTTCAATTTTTGCAGCCAAAATGGGTTACACTCTGAGCATTGTAAAACTTTACTTGAAAATCCACATCATGATTGGTACTTAGGATAATTTTTTTGGTTTTGAAACTTTCATGGTCTTCAAAACCCATCCTCTCCAAGACATAGCGTCTTGCAAACCATGGGATAAGCTAGTCGAATTGGAAAAGATGAAAAATATTTTCATGATTAAAATAGTTGAAGTCATGATTAATTACGGAAAAAAAACTATTGTCATCGGTTGCGTACCGTATGAACATCCAAGGTCTCCTCGAGCTTAATGCTGAAGCGACGATCTTCGTCCAGCTCAATGAACCTGTCGCAGATACCTCGGTCGTCATGGCACCAGTCGCACTCCCCGGGCGGTTTTCGTCGTCCGAGTACGACATTTCCGGCCTATGTTCATAATTCAAATATTAAACTAGATTATTAATCACGGGTTGACTATCGGTGATGTACGTAGCTCCTCCTTTCAATCCCGAGTGCATTATAACACCAAATTGTCTAGCACACAGGAATGAAGAACTTATCCAATATGAGCATTCAATAAGCAAAACCAAATCATAAAATAAGCAAAACCAAATTATAAAATAAAGTAGTATTCAAATTAGCATGCATTCAATAATTATAAGCAAAAGTACATCATCTCTTGGTCTCCGTACATCCTCGAATATTATCACCAATATAGCATCACTAATACAACTAGAACCGTAGCGCCCGACGGGTATCGACGCGGGCGGTGGACACCCAAAGATAAGGAACCATCACAGGATCATAGCTCCAATGAGATCCCTGAAGAACCTGCCAGGTATTATCGAACCTGCCCTCCAATGCAACCATGTAGCGACGGACGTGCTCGTCCTCCTCGCTGACACGGTGACGTACCACCTCCGTGGTGTCCGGCAGCCTCGACACCGTCACTGGCCCACGCGACCGCCACCAAACAAGGATCGGGTCAACAACGGGCTGCCTCCTCACCAACCTACGTCCCCCGGAAGGTAGCACCTCCCAATACCAGCCCGGCGGAGCCCAGTCCCGAACATGGCCCTGATCAAGCAAGCCTCCACCGCCGAGTCGACGACGACGAGGATGCGGGATAGGCATCGCCGAGGTCGATGCGGGAACTACTTCTATATATAGTTAAATAAAGTAGTTTTATTAATTAAATCAACTAGCTAGTTCAACTACTAAACACTTACTATAAATAAATAAAGTAGCACTTACTAAAAACAAACTACTTCTATATATAGTAAAATAAAGTAGTTTATTAAATCAACTAGCTAGTTCAACTATATATGAAGCACTTACTATAAATAAAATAAAGTAGTACTTACTAAAAATAAACTAGTATTTTTCTAACTAATTATATTAAACACTTTCTCTTCTTATTTTTTTCCTTTTTCTAAATACTATGAACAAAAAAATCATTAAAATTCTATAAACAAAATTACAACAGAAAAAAATCATAAAGATTCTATGAACAGAAAAAAATCATAAAAATTTGACATATTCGATCTTTGCATATATATGAACATACAAACATGCATATTCAACAATAATATCACCCAAAAAATCTATTAACAGAAAAAAATCTAACACAATATGAACAAATTA
>NC_041386.1:706570601-706588477 GCF_002162155.2 Triticum dicoccoides | reverse complement strand
GCGGGGCGGCGACGGCGTCGGGGCGGCGACGGTGTCGGGGCGGGGCGGGGCGGCGACGGCGAGGTGACGGCAGGGGACGGCGTCAGGGCGTCGAGAGAGATCGAAGTCGGGGCGGGGCGGCAGTGCTACTTATATAGTAGAGGCTTTGGTCCCGGTTCGTGCCGCAAACCGGGACCAATGCCCCCCTTTTGTCCCGGTTTGAGCCACCAACCGGGACCAAAGGCCTCCTTGCGGCAGCCCAAAGGGCGGGAAACGAAGACCTTTGGTCCCGATTGGTGGCTCCAACCGGGACAAAAGGGGCGCATTGGTACCGGTTGATGGCACCAACCGGTACCAAAGAGGGGCATTGGTACCGGTAGCGCCACCAACCGGTACCAATGGACCCATCTAATTTTTTATTTTCTGCAGCTGTTTTTTAGTTGATTCTTTCTGCAGCTGTTTCTTTAGTCCCACCTCGCCAAGCGAGAGGCACTCGCAGCTGTTTATAAGCCCTGAGTTCAGAGACGATGAAGAAGAGGCTCAATGCTCACATGCACGTTGGTTAGCTTCAAGCCTTGAGGAATAGGGTAGACTGCACAGAGCTATGTGCAGTGCAGTTGACACTATTCCGAAAGGATTGAAGCAAATTAACGAGCATTGCGGCTCTTTTTTATTTTTAATGACTTATTTTTAATAGTTGTGATTAACTTAACTAAAAATGAGCATAGATGCTTATTTTTAATGACTTATTACAACTCAGAAATAAAAAGAAAAAAAATAAATATAGCAGAAAAAAAAACTATATAAAAAACTACTCAGAAATGAGCATAGATGCGCTTATAGAGAAAATTCAACCTAAATTTATAATAAATTTCTACTAACTTCAGAGAAATTCAATATGAATTTAGGTTAAATTTCCTGTATAAGGGCATCTATTTTCATTTTGAGAGGAGCTCAACAAGGCAGAGAGGAAGGGGCTTATAAACTGGTCTGATTCCCCTTCGGTTGGCGAGGTGGGACTAAACTCCCGCAACGAGGACCAACACTTTAGACCCGGTTGGTGGCATGAACCGGGACTAAAGGGCAGCCTTTGGTCCCGGTTCATGCCACCAACCGGGACCAATGGTGGTGGGCCAGGAGCGAGGACCATTGGTCCCGGTTCGTCCCACCAACCGGGACCAAAAGATCTAGACAAACCGGGACCAATGGCCCACGTGGCCCGGCCGCCCCCCGGGACTCACGAACCGGGTCCAATGCCCCCATTGGTCCCGGTTCTGGGTTGAACCGGGACTAATGGGCTGGACCGGCCTGGACCATTGGCCCCTTTTCTACTAGTGATATAGTAAGTTGTACATAGATAAGTGGTGCAAAACTATCATCCTCTATAATACTACGCTCTCTTGTTTTAAAGAGCCCACATACAATTTAGATCTTCAATTAGGATTAGGTCACTCAATTTTGACCAGGTCAATAATTTCTCAAAGTTATCTCATTCTATTATTTTATACTATACACTATACTTCCAAATTCTGAAGGCCTCGCAATTAAGCGAGGTCTTCAATTTAGAATTGGATCAGCCTAATTTTGATCGGGTCAACAATTTCTCAGGAGCTCTCTCATTCAATTCTTTTAATTCTCTATATTTACATTTTGAAGCTCTTTCATTCAATTGAGGCATTCAATTTTGGATTTGATTTATAATTTTGAACGGGCCAACGATTTTTCAAATCAATCAGCAGCAACCAATCTATAAAAATATATCAATCCCGCACACCCTTCCAACACCTAGAGAAAAGAAGTATCACCATGTTATACTATAGCACCAATAGAGTACATGCAGCCCGACGTAAAAATGTCCCCATATAAATACACATTCGTTAGTGGATAACATAGAACTACACCGTACCAGAATAGGCCCATAAAATCATCGCACTGTAAATAAAACTAAAACACACTCCAACATCTCCCTACTCGTCAAACTAAATTTTCCATCAGTTCCAAAATATAAGGAGTGTTATTTTTTGAAAAGTCAATTTTCTTTAATTTTTACAAGTTCAGAGCAAAAAGTATTGACATCCCCAATATTAAACAAAAAAAGTATGAAAATTCATTTCATGACGAATCTAATCGCACTGATTTGATATTATGAATTATATATATTTTGTGTACAAATTTGATCAAACTTAAAAGGTTTGACTTTCCAAAAAAGTAATACACATTATATTTTGCCATTTAGTGAGTAGTTTTTAAAGAAACCCAACAACACCAACGGTGCAAGAAAGCGCGCCCAACCTTTCAAATCAAATAATATTTAGCAGTGCGGGCCGTGTCTCTTTATCATATACTATGCTAATAGTATCGTGTCAAATGTTTGACTTCCTCCCAATTATATGTTGATCTTTTTGGTTGTTAGATTACAACTTTACAATACAATGTTTGACACGAGTATTGCCAACTCAGATCATCTTCGTTGGAATTAATTTATGGACCACGTCTCGAAGTATTTCTAGTTTCGACTACTTTATTTGCCTATATAAGATAACACACATTACATATGTCTTCCTTTGCATCATAAATCCGACATGCTTCCCACGCTACAAAATTTCATCTCCTCATGGTTTCGCGCCACCATAAAATATCTCAAAGGATGACAATTCACAGGGGTTCGGCAACACTCGGCCCGGTTCTTCCTTATCTATCATATAAGCCCCAGTCACCAAGAAAATCAATTATAGCAAGTGGATGAATACAACTTTTACACTGCACTTGGGACTCAGAGGTTTATTGTAAATAATAAATTCTAAATCCATCATATATATGGATTCTTCAAGGATCTCGGGCGATAAGTTTACTGAGGATAGAGTGAATATGTTGCCCTTAGATACTCTATGATCCTAGCGCTTTCGAACATCTTGACCCCCATGTTAGGATCCTCGATATAAGGTGCCTGCAAAGGCATTATGATACATGTGATACGCTACTAGGCCATGCGACTGCAAAGGTTAAGCAACAATTTCATAAATCACAGGGTAGCAGACCTGGAAAAGGCCATGTGTCTTGAAAATTTCCTGTTGCATGGGGCTGCCACGTGCACAACTGCAGCAAAAAATATTAAAGTTAATTCCAGTGTCTTTTTAACACTACAAAGATGTATTGAGTCAACAAGACACTCCACTTATGGCATATATAACTAGAAGACGTGAACATGTACTAGGGTCAGCTGTAGAAGTATTCCGCACTGTCATCATGTTATGATGGCAGAGCATTTAGCTACCTATTTACAGATTTGTCATGAAGTTTCCTGTATCGAATACCTGTGTAGCAAGTGTGGCAACTCCAATTCAACAAGGGTCTCTCGTGCTATTTTTCAGAAAGGATATCCCTAGTGACAAAACATGTACTGCTCAAGTTCTGGGACTAGTACCACACGAAAACAAAAAACAAAGAATTATACCTCGTATGCCCAGATCTCTATTGTCTGTGGTGGAAGCTTTGAAATAGTGTAGGATGATCCCTGGAAACAATATGCGTCAGCTGGTTTTGAGCAAAAACCTTTCAGAGCTCACATACTGTATACATGCTTATCTGGTTTATTGACAATCTACCTTCCATACACGCAAAATCATAGCAATCCTGGCTGTTATTGTCAACAAAATAAGCAGCAACGTTTCAGCAACTGCACATCTTATTCTTAACTAACAATGAACCAGTTCCATTACTGGGACAGTTTCATCGCCTGAAAAACAAGCACAGTTGAAGGAGCTAACAGGAAGGAGCCTGTCAGGAACAGGGGAACGAAGATTTGGTAAAATAAATGATGGAGTACAAACCATAGGTGTCTGCAAGGTATTTTATGATTTCATCTGATTCATAGATGGCAACTCCTGTGTTTGGATCCACCTGGAGCTTATGATTATCTTAAATGAAGATAGGTTTAGAACTAATTTTGCTTTCTTTGCATAGCATTTTCTTTTGGGCAATGTAGAAGAGAACATCAGATGTCTACTTACTAATGAATGACCAAACAAATTGCAGCGAAAGACTGCAACAACATGACAAAGCATCCGATGTCTGCTTACTAATGAATGACAAAATACACTGCCCAGAAGACTGCAACAATATGAAGAAAAAACATTTTGCCAGGAAACCAGAAGTTCAGAAATATTAATATGCTCTCTGTTCCAAAATATAAGTTCTCTACACATGAAGAATATTCACTTAGAACAAACCTAGAACTTATTACATTTTGGAAGAGATGGAGTATTAGTTAATGGTGATTCTGCTGGGATCATGCTTGTTTGTCAAATATGATTCAGATATTAAATTAGAAAGAAACATAAAATTTGATACATCAGCGACAGATATCACCTAAGAAACCACAGAATTGGTGAGGAAATTCTTGCATACCATATAAGGGAACTGTTTCTTCCCTCCCGTTTCTAAAACCATTGGACGAAATGTTGGCCTCTCTCACCTGAAAATTTACATGGCAATCGTAAACACCAAGATTGCCCACATGAAAACTGTCAACTAAAAAATGCAGATGTAGCAAACATAAAAGATATTTACCTTTCAACAAAACAGACAGCTGAAAGTTTAGGCCAGAATACATCAACAATTGAAGCAAAAGAATAAATCAGAAGAAGAGAAAATTATCAGCCCTTGTCGTGCAAGCCCAGCTGGAAGAGGATCCCAGGGGAAGAACCCTACGACAAAGATGCTGGTGCCGAGGCCGGTGCTGAGTCGGAAAGGCAGGGCGAGGGACACGCCGGAGACACTGCCGAGCTGGCCATCCTTGACCGCGAAGCGCCTGGGAACTGGGGGCACCGACCCGTCAGGCGGTGAGAACTCCGGCGGCTCGTCGGAGGCGGAGTCACGCTGCGTGGCGACCCTCAGGTTAACTGACGCCGTCCTCCAGGTGCTGGTCGTGGGTGCGATCCGCGAGGGGAGCAGAGGTGGGAAGCGGAGGCCGCGGCGGCTATGCATCCGCCCGTGGTGCGTGGTGCGGGAGTTGGGAGCTACCGCTGGAGCGAGCGAGTGGACATGGGCGGAGAGGGAAGGTATCTCCACGAACTCGGTTTTTCTTTATCGCTCTTTATATGTATGGGTGCCTCAAAAGATTGTTGTTATTAAGTTCAGAAAGATGGTCGTAATCAGTTCCGCGTCAATTTCAAAACTGATCGAAGTAGCAGATCTTTCCCAAAATTTTCTGCACGAGCGGCAATGTTTTGAGTCCATAATTTCGAAACTGATCGAAAGACCACCTCGACTCCAAGTGCTGCTAAGGAGAGAGGCCTTGCATGGACGGGATAAGAGGGAAGAGTCGATGGAGGTTGCCGGATCACGTGGCAGAGGGGGTGAACAGGTTTGTTGGGTTGACACCGCACAGCACATCCAAACCCTGGAGGAAGTGCAGAGGGATGGGCTGCAGGGTGGCGTCGTCGATGCCATCCGCGTGGGCACCAGCACGACATCAGGTGCGCTATTGGAGATGTTCAACGGGATAATCATGGCGGCCCATGCCTTGGAGAACATGTTGACGAAGCTTGCAGCAATTTTCAATGCGAGGCGAGTGCAGCCCTGAACCTTGAAGGTGGAGTCAAAACATAATACATGAGCTGGTCAGTTTTCTCTAATATCTCAACTTCGCCCTGTCACACGACAAAATATTTGGTGTAGACATGATACCTAGCTCAATCAAACTGTTGTGTGCTAGACAGAAATCACATCTAGATTCCTGGCCATATAAGCTCATGGTAGCATCGCAGAAATAGAAACAGAGGGCTTCGTAGCTCAAATATGAATAAATATAGTGAAATATGCAAGCTACATATATTGAGCCCAACACCACAAAAGAACTTGACAATCATGTAGCAAGTATGACACCAAGTAACATGTACAACTAATGACCTGCTATTATTTATGGGACCTTTTTTTTCTTCCAAATCTATCTGTCCATCCGTGTAGCATGTGCCATGATTTTTTTTCATGTGGTCGACACACTATCTGGATGATGTTTTTTAAAAGAAATCACTATTGAAAGCATTATACTCCAGCATAATATCATCCATGTACTGTCGAACTCATTTTTTATATTGTTTCCCATTTGACTAGTATGAAAAACCGTATATGGACTATGCTATACGTCATACGTACCTAGTTGTGTATCGGCAGGTGGATCAGTTCCTTTTCGAACGTGCGAGTGTCCAGGCATCTGAGCATGGCCAGGTACGCGGGTATTCGGACAGGTATAGACACATGGCCTGCCGGTACATACGTATTCAGGTACGTGCGCGCCCATCCGACCGATGCAAGTATTTGGATAGATGCATACCACGGTACACACATGGCCACCATCATGCATGTCACCATCGTATACTTTTTTTTTCCGATAAAGGACTTTTCATTGAATAGATATATCAAGGTGATACAATCATATTGAAAGAAAGCCCGGTCTCTGCATAGCTAGATGGACACGGTCAAATAGTCCAGAGCACCCTAAAAATAAAATAATTCGATACAATGCCAAGCAATAACTCATGTCCAGCCTAAGGAGCGGTAGATCCTATCCGTAAATCGCACCTGTTGGGGAACACAGTAATTTCAAAAAAATTACTACGATCACACAAGATCTATCTAGGTGGTGCATAGCAACGAGAGGGGAGAGTGTTGTCTACGTACCGTCGTAGACCGAAAGTGGAAGTGTTATAACAACACAGTTGATGTAGTCGTACGTCTTCACGATCCGACCGATCCTAGCAATGAAGGTACGTCACCTCCTCGATCTGCACACGTTCAGCTTGATGACGTCCCACGAACTCTAGATCCAGCTGAGGTCGAGGGAGAGTTTCGTCAGCACGACAGCGTGATGACGGTGATGATGAAGTTATCGACGCACGGCTTCGCCTAAGCACTACAACGATATGACCGAGGTGGAAATCTGTGGAGGGGGACACCGCACACGGCTAAACAATCAACTTGTGTATCTATGAGGGCCCCCCCTCCCCCGTATATAAAGGAGTGGAGGAGGGGAGGGCCGGCCCTCTCTATGGGGCGCCCAAGGGGGGGAGTCCTACTCCTAGTTGGAGCAGGTTTCCCCCCTTCCCTAGTTGGAGTAGGAGAAGAAGGAAGAGGGAGAGGGAGAGAAGGAAAGGGCACCGGCCCCCCTCCCAATTCTGATTGGGCTTGGGGGGGGGCACCTTGGCCGCCTATAATACTCTCTTCCACCATGGCCCATTAAGGCCCATTACCTCCCTGGGGGGTTCCGGTAACCTCGCGGTAACCTCGCCTTCCAATATATCAATCTTTATGTGTCGACCATTTCGAGACTCCTCGTCATGTCCATGATCACATACGGGACTCCAAACAACCTTCGGTACATCAAAACACATAAACTCATAATGCCAATCGTCATCGAACGTTAAGCGTGCGGACCCTACGGGTTCGAGAACTACGTAGACAGGACCGAGACTCACTTCCGGTCAATAACCAATAGCGGAACCTGGATGCTCATATTGGTTCCTACATATTCTATGAAGATCTTTATCGGTCAAACCGCATAACAACATACATTGTTCCCTTTGTCATCGGTATGTTACTTGCCCGAGATTCGATCGTCTGTATCTCAATACCTAGTTCATTCTCGTTACCGGCAAGTCTCTTTACTCGTTCCGTAGTGCATCATCCCGTGAATAACTCATTAGTCACATTGCTTGCAAGGCTTATAGTGATGTGCATTACCGAGAGGGCCCATAGATACCTCTCTGAAACACAGAGTGACAAATTCTAATCTCGATCTATACCAACCAAACAAACACCATCACAGACACCTGTAGAGCATCTTTATAATCACCCAGTTACGTTGTGACGTTTGATAGCACACTAAGTGTTCCTTCAGTATTCGGGAGTTGAATAATCTCATAGTCATAGGAACATGTATATATAAATTATGAAGAAAGCAATAGCAATAAACTAAATGATCATAGTGCTAAGCTAACAGATGGGTCATGTCAATCACATTATTCTCTAATGATGTGATCCCGTTCATCAAATGACAACTCATGTCAATGGCTAGGAAATTTTAACAATCTTTGATCAACGAGCTAGTCAAGTAGAGGCATACTAGTGACACTCTGTTTGTCTATTTATTCACACATGTACTAAGTTTCCGGTTAATACAATTCTAGCATGAATAATAAACATTTATCATGATATAATGAAATATAAATAACATCTTTATTATTGCCTCTAGGGCATATTTCTTTCAGTCTCCCACTTGCACTAGAGTCAATAATCTAGATTACATTGTAATGATTCTAACACCCATGGAGTCTTGGTGTTGATCATGTTTCGCTCGTGAGAGAGGCTGAGTCAATGGGTCTGCAACATTAAGATCCATATGTATCTTGCAAATCTCTATCTCCCCTTCCTACACTTGATGACGGATGGAATTGAAGCATCTCTTGATGTGCTTGGTTCTCTTGTGAAATATGGATTCCTTCACCAAGGCAATTGCTCCAGTATTATCACAAAAGATTTTCATTAGACACGATGCACTAGGTATGACACCTAGATCGGATATGAACTCCTTCATCCAGACTCCTTCATTTGCTGCTTCTGAAGCAGCTATGTATTCCGCTTCACAAGTAGATCCCGCCATGACGCTGTGCTTAGAACTACACAAACTGACAGATCCACCGTTCAATATAAACACGTATCCGGTTGCGACGTAGATTCATCCGGATCAGTGTCAAAGCTTGCATCGACGTTACCATTTACGACGAGCTCTTTGTCACCTCCGTAAACGAGAAACATATCCTTAGTCCTTTTCAGATATTTCAGGATGTTCTTGACCGCTGTCCAGTGATCCACTCCTGGATTACTTTGGTACCTACCTACTATACTTATACCAAGGCACACATCAGGTCTGGTACACAACATTGCATACATGATAGAACCTACAGCTGAAGCATAGGGAATGACTTTCATTTTCTCTCTATCTTCTACAGTGGTCGGGCATTGAGTCTCACTCAACTTCACACCTTGTAACACAGGCAAGAACCCTTTCTTTGACTGATCTATTTTGAACTTCTTCAAAATCTTATCAAGGTATGTGCTTTGTGAAAGTCCAGTTAAGCGTCTTGATCTATCTCTATAGATCTAGATGCCCAATAGATAAGCAGCTTCACCGAGGTCTTTCATTGAAAAACTCTTATTCAAGTATCCTTTTATGCTATCCAGAAATTCTATATCATTTCCAATCAAACAATATGTCATTTACATATAATATTAGAAATGCTACAGAGCTCCCACTCACTTTCTTGTAAATACAGGCTTCTCCAAAAGTCTGTATAAAACCATATGCTTTGATCACACTATCAAAACGTTCATTCCAACTCCGAGAGGCTTGCACCAGTCCATAAATGGATCGCTGGAGCTTGCGCACTTTGTTAACATCCTTTGGATCAACAAAACCTTCTAGTTGCATCATATACAACTCTTATTCCAGAAATCCATTCAGGAATATAGTTTTGACATCGATTTGTCAAATTTCATAATCATAAAATGAGGCAATTGCTAACATGATTCGGACAGACTTAAGCATCGCTACGGGTGAGAAAGTCTAATCGTAGTCAACTCCTTGAACTTGTCGAAAACCTTTCGCAACAAGTCGAGCTTTGTAGACAGTAAAATTACCGGCAACGTCAGTCTTCTTCCTAAAGATCCATTTATTCTCGATGATTTGCCGATCATCGGGCAAGTCAACCAAAGTCCAAATTTTGTTCTCGTACATGGATCCCATCTCAGATTTCATGGCCTCAAGCCATTTCACGGAATCTGGGCTCATCATCGCTTCCTCATAGTTCGCAGGTTCGTTATGGTCTAGTAACATGATGTCCAGAACAGGATTACCGTACCACTCTGGTGCGGATCTTACTCTCGTTGACCTACGAGGTTCAGTAGTAACTTGATCTGAAGTTTCATGATCACTATCATTAGCTTCCTCACTAAATGATGTAGGAATCACTGGAACTGATTTTTGTGATGAACTACTTTCCAATTCGGGAGCAGGTACAATTACCTCATCAAGTTCTACTTTCCTCCCACTCACTTCTTTCAAGAGAAACTCCTTCTCTAGAAAGGATCAATTCTTAGCAACGAATATCTTGCCTTCGGATCTTTGATAGAAGGTGTACCCAACAGTTTCCTTTGAGTATCCTATGAAGACACACTTCTTCGATTTGGGTTCGAGCTTATCAGCTTGAAGTTTTTTCAGATAAGCATCGCAGCCCCAAACCTTAAGAAACGACAACTTTGGTTTCTTGCCAAACCACAGTTCATGAGGCGTCGTCTCAACGGATTTTGATGGTGCCCTATTTAAAGTGAATGCAGCCGTCTCTAAAGTATAACCCCAAAATGATAGCGGTAAATCAGTAAGAGACATCATAGATCACACCATATCTAATAAAATACGGTTACGATGTTCGGACACACCATTTCGCTGGTGTTCCAGGTGGCGTAAGTTGTGAAACTATTCCACATTGTTTCAAATGAAGACCAAACTCGTAACTCAAATATTCTCCTCCACGATCAGATCATAGAAACTTTATTTCTTGTTACGATGATTTTCCGCTTCACTCTGAAATTCTTTGAACTTTTCAAATATTTTAGACGTATGCTTTATTAAGTAGATAAACCATCTCTGCTCAAATCATCTGTGAAGGTAAGAAAAATAATGATACGCGCCGCGAGCATCAATACTCATTGGACCGCATACAGCAGTATATATTATTTCCAACAAGTCTGTTGCTCGCTCCATAGTTCATGAAAACGAAGTCTTAGTCATCTTGCCCATGAGGCATGGTTCGCAAGTATCAAGTGATTCATAATCAAGTGATTCCACAAGCCCATAAGCATGGAGTTTCTTCATGCGCTTTACACCAATATGACCCAAACGGCAGTGTCACAAATAAGTTGCACTATTATTATTGAAGTTATATCTTTTGCCTTCAATAATATGAATATGTGTATCACTACTATCAAGATTCAATAAAAATAGACCACTCATCAAGGGTGGATGACCGTAAAAGATATTACTCATATAAATAGAACAACCATTATTCTCTGATTTAAATGAATAACCATATCGCATCAAACAAGATCCAGATCTAACGTTCATGCTCAACGCTGGCACCAAATAACAATTATTGAGGTGTAAAACTAATTAATCCCAAAGGTAGATGTAGAGGTAGCATGCCGACCGCGATCTCACATCGACTTTGGAACCATTTTCCACGTGCATCATCACCTCGTCCTTAGCCAATCTTCGCTTAATCCATAGCCCCTGTTTCAAGTTGCAAATATGAGCAACAAAACCAGTATCAAATACCCAGGCGCTACTACGAGCGTAGTTAAGTACACATCAATAATATGTATATCACATATACCTTTCACTTTTCCATCCTTCTTATCCGCCAAATACTTGGGGCAGTTCCTCTTCCAGTGACCAGTCCCTTTGCAGTAGAAGCACCCAGTCTCAGGCTTAGGTCCAGACTTGGGCTTCTTCAATTGAGAAGCAACTTGCTTGCCGTTCTTCTTGAAGTTCCTCTTCTTCCCTTTGCCTTTCTTCTTAAAACTGGTGGTCTTGTTGACAATCAACATTTGATGCTCCTTCTTGATTTCTACCTCCGCAGCTTTTAGCATTGCGAAGAGCTCAGGAATTGTCTTATCGATCCCTTGCATATTATAGTTCATCACCCGAGATTTTGTAGCTTGGTGGCAGTGATTTAAGAACTCTGTCAATGACACTATCATCAGGAAGATTAATTCCCAGTTGAGTCAACTAGTTGTGGTACCCAGACTTTCTAAGTATATGTTCACTGACAGAACTATTCTCCTCCATCTTGCAGCTATATAACTTATTGGAGACTTCATATCTCTCAATCCGGGCATTTGCTTGAAATATTAACTTCAACTCCTGGAACATCTCATATGCTCCATGACGTTCAAAACATCGTTGAAGTCCCGGTTCTAAGCCGTAAAGCATGGCACACTGAACTATCAAGTAGTCATCAGCTTTGCTCTGCCAGACGTTCTTAATGTCATCAGTAGCACACTAGTAGAAAAGGGGGCATTTGTCCCAGTTCATAAGGGCCTTTAGTCCCGGTTCATGAACCGGGACTAATGGGTCGTTAATTATATCTCCCCCCTTTAGTCCTGGTTGAAACACGAACCTGGCCAGATGGTCCTCCACGTGGCCGGTGCGCCGAGCCCAGGCAGGGGGGCCTTTGGTCCCGGTCGGTGGCACCAACCGGGACCAAAAGGCATCCACGCGTCAGCATTCCAGTGGCTGGGGTTTTTTATTTGAAAGGGGGGAAGGGGTTGGGGGTTTTGGGGGGTTAATTTAGGTGTTTCATATATTGTGTTAGCTAGCTAATTAATAGAGAGAAGTGTCCTCTCTTATGTCCATGCTTGGTCGACGCTACGTACTATATACATATAGCCCTCGACACGCTAGCTAGTAAGAAAATGAAGGGAACCATTGAGTACAGAAGTTCGTCATGCATACCGAGAGAAATGATCGATCGACCTCTCCTTCTCCGAGAGATTGGTCGAACAACAAGTTTTTGTATCATGTATCCGACGCTACTGGCTACATACATGTACAATATGTAAGATCTCTCAATTACAGTCCCCTAGCAATTGAAATCAACTTCCGCATGGGATTCTCCGGCTTTATTGATGATGTGGTCAAGAAAGAATCCTGCCAATTCCTCTTGAATTGCTTTCATGCGATCTGGTTCTAGGAGTTCATTCCGCATCTGCCACGTCTAATTTGAAGAAGGGGGTTAATTAATACATATATATGAATGAAACTCAACAGAAATGATGGTGTAATAAAATGAAATTGTGAATATTATTTCTTACGCACTTCATCTTGTCTTTGAGAGTAGCCCCGCTTATTTTTCAAAGTCGCGGTGTGGATGAACTCGCACACGTAGTATCCACATAAATCATTTCCTTGTTCCTGCCACAAGCACTTTACGAGAAATAGAGGTCAATCAAACTGATAATGAAGCATTATAAATGGCATTGATGAAAGTATAGCTATAAAATCAACGGGAGATGCGCGCAACTAGCTAGCCAGTAGTACTTACTTTCGGGTATGTATATCGCAGCTCCTTCGGCAGTCCCGGAGCTTTAGCGGTGAACTGTTTCCAAACCCTGCAAGACAAAGAAAATAATTATTATTACTTGAGATATCAGGAAATGAACAAAAAGTTGCCGATATGGTGCGATAATGATCGATTGAACTTACTTGCTGAGCATTCCAGTGATGTCCGCATAGGTTTTGGGATCTTTCCGTCTCGAGTCTAAGACGGTTACTAGTCCACGCTCAAGCTTAATCTCCAAAAGAATATAGTGGTACCTGCGCACGCATGCATAACTCATCAATTACATTACTATAACCTCGCTCGAGTAATAAGGGAAACCGAATCTGCACACAACAGTAACACTCACTTGCCGTTGTAAGGAAAGAGTATGGTATCTTTGTTTTGATTTTTGATCAACGATTGTAGCAAGTTGTCCTCGGCCTCTTTGACGTGCTTTTCAACCAGAAATACATCTATGATATTTGTGTTAATGAACCCAATATCATAAATTTCTTGTTTTTTGCACTCGACGATCTTCAATCTGCATAATATATTGAGGATAATTAATTATAAATACATGCAATGAAAGAGACGAGCTATATATAGAGACTTAATGACATAAATAGTACTTACAGGCAGTAGCAAAAGACCGTTAATTTATCGAGGGCCTTTTGATTGAAGAACTCGAAGAACTCCTCAAATGGAATAGGCAACAGATCATTTCCAACGAGGTCGTGCTCCTCTTTAATTCTCAGATACAAAGTATTCGTCCCCCCAGACTCTCTGTAGGTTTTCATGTACCAAGTATGGAATCTTCGCATCATCGTTGTTAGAGATTTTTCATCTTTGACGAGAGGCTTCCCGTACTCGTATCTGTGTTCCTCCACCTCCATGAAATCAGGAAGTGCATCGTCAGGCAGGTAATCTTGTAGATTGCCATAACCGGACACCATCCCCGGAACATTAGCGACGATGTTGCCGCTAGACACATTGAGCGGGGGGCATGATTGGTTTGCTTGTTCGCCGAGCTGGTCAATTTTTTTGCAGCTGCTCATTCTCTTGCTCTTTGATGTCTGACAGTACTTCCCGACCACTCCGCTTGGAGATATGTCTGTTCAGTAATGCGCTTATAGTTGGTTCTCGGCGGAGACTTTGCCGGTTTCCTCAGGGCATCGAGAGTGCGCTTTGCTTTCACCGGATCTACCTTCTCCTCCGGAGGTGGATGTCTCTTTGCTTTCACCCCTTCAAAGAACTCCTTCACGTGGGTCCACACGATCATATTGGTTTCCTCCTCGGTCCTCTCGTACGGTAACTTCTCTAGAGGCTTGACAGATGGACCGTATCTGCTAGACGCTGGAGCAGACGGAGCGGCTGCGGTGTCTGTCTTCTTTCGTGCTTGCTTACGAGGCGGAGGAGAAGGACTACGACGCGCCGGAGCAGCCGGGGCAGCGGAGGGTCTCTTCTTCCCTTGCTGGCGAGGCAAAGAAGGAGGAGGCTGCTGGCTGCTCGGGAGCGCCGGCGCAGGCGGAGAAGGAGGCGGAGTGCCGCCACACGCCAGAGAAGGAGGCGGAGTGCCGCCACGCATGCGCTGATCGTCACTCGCCGGAGGAGGAGGCGGTGGAGGAGGCGGAGTGCCCTGACTCGCCGGAGGAGGAGGAGGAGGCAGAGGCGTCTAGTTCGGAAGGTTGATGAGCTCCTTCCACCATAAGCATGGAGTCTTCAGAGCAGAACCCAGCCTAGTCTCCCCTTCACCGGTAGGGTGGTCAAGCAGGAGGTCCTCAAATCCCTCCGTTATTTCATCCACCATCACCTTAGCATATCCTTCTGGAATCGGCTGGTAGTGTTAAGTTGTGCCGGGTCCACTAGGATGAACAGAGCCAACAGCCGCCTTGACCTTCAAATTCATCCATGGCGCCATAATGTGGCAATTTTGAGACTTCGTGATAGCATCCACGGGATAGCAGGCAGGAGCCGTCAAGATATGCTCCGGCTGAAGCAGCTCGGTGGAAGCCACGCTGCTTCTCCACTGATATGGCGGGGTAGCTTCGGGGGAAGCTTCGGCAAGTCGTTTGCTGCGATCTGCTGCTTCTCGTTCCTCTAGCCCCATTACCCTTTCGTGCAGCGCCTGCAGTTGGCCCAGCTCCAGTTTCTTCCTCCTCTCGTGGGTTTTGTAACCCCCTGCGTCCGGAAAACCAACCTTCCACGGAATGGATCCTGGCGTGCCTCGTGTCTGTCCAGGGTGCTCAGGATTCCCTAGGGCCATTGTGAGCTCGTCCTTCTCCCTGTCTGGAACGAACGTCCCTCGTTGCGCTGCATCGATATAGTGCCGAAGGTGCTTGACTAGTATTTTCAGTTGCTCGTCCGTCCAATGGCACTTCCCTGATACAGGGTCCAGGGTTCCGCCAGCCCCGAAGAACCAAGTCCGGCAACAGTCTGGCCAGTACATTGTCTCTGGTTCGATCCCTTTTTCAAGCAGATCATTCTCAGCCTTGGACCACTTAGGTTGGGCTTTGAGGTAGCCACCTGACCCCGTGCGATGGTGAAGCTTCTTCTTCGCAGCATTTAGCTTGTTTGTCGCTGACATCTTCTTAGTCTTTTCCGATGTCTTGTGGGCCACAAATGCGGGCCAGTGATCTTTGATCTTCTCATATTTGCCGATGAATTCTGGTGTCTTTTCTTTGTCGATAAACTTGTTCAGCTCTTTCCTCCACCTCCTGAATAGGGTTGCCATCTTCTTAAGAGCAAAAGACTTTATTAATTGCTCTTTAACTGGCTTCTCCGGATCCTCCTCTGGCGGTAGGGTGAAATTTGCCTTTAGCTGAGTCCAAAGATCTTCTTTCTGCATATCATTGACATAAGACACCTCAGGGTCTTCCTCCTTAGGCTTATACCATTGTTGGATGCTGATCGGGATCTTGTCCCTAACAAGAACCCAGCACTGAGCAAAAAATGCGCGCTTTGTCCGGATGGGTTCAATCAGTTCGCCGTCGGGCGCGATTTCTATGATCTCAAACTTTTCATCCGAGCTCAATTTTTTCTTCGGGCCTCGTCTCCTTACCGAAGTTGTGCTTGATCCGGAGGGCTAGAAATTATAAGGAAGAAAGACAAGAGTAATTAATATGTGTACATATACCAAAACAATGGATGCATCAATTAACTAGTCAGCACGGGCTTAACTAATATAGATATATATATATATACCTGGCCGGACTCGGTTCGGTCACCGGAGCAGTCAGCACGGTCTCCTTCTTGTACCTCCATTGTGTCATCGGAGCCATCATGAACATAGTCCTCTTCTTGTACCGGCATTGATGGGCCGAAGCCATCATGAACATAGCCCTCTTCTTCACCCAGTCCTTCCAGCTGACCATCGGTGTCGTTGAGAAATGACGCAACTTCATCACTTCCATGTACGATTATGTCCCCCAACATTGCTTCTGTTTCCTCGTCTCGGGAGTGCTCCATAGTTTCTGCAAATATTTACAACATGTCAATTATTATTCAAACATAGTACAGATGGATATATATATATATATATATATATATATATATATATATATATATATATATATATATATTAGTGGCAAATGTAGAACTAGCTAGTTAATCACAATAAGGAATCATGTCGCCTCGACACAATGCTTCAAGGGTTTGGGGTGGCCTTGACGACAACGCTCTTTTAACTTGGTAAATTTGGGTGGCCTCGAGAGAGTTAATTTGTCGGATAGGGGTGCGGTGGGAGGGGGTAGGAGACCAACATCGTTTTCTCTCTAGGGTTTGGGTGTCCTCGAGAGTTTTGGTCGAGCGAGAGGGCCGAGGGGGGGTGCTGCCGTTGTATAAGTTATCACGGTCGAGAGGGGGTATATATATCGACCGCCCCTCATGTCGAAGTTATCTCGAGGGGGTTATATCGAAAATGACGCGACATACATATACATGGGAAAATAATGTTATCGGGGAGGGGGTATCGGTACCCCCCCCCTCGTGTTGAAGTTTCTTCTTTCTCCTCTATTCCTTTCTTCTTCTACTACTCTTCTTTTTCTTCTTCTCCCTCGAGAAAGGAAAATAAGGAAAAGGAAGAAAAGAGGAAGAAGGAAGAAGGAAGAAGAAGAAGAAAAAAAGAGGAGAAGAAGAAAGGAATAGAGGAGAAGAAGAAAAATAGAAAATTTCTATTTTTTTCTTCTTCTCCTCTATTCCTTTCTTCTTCTCCTCTTCTTTTTCTTCTTTTTTCCTCTTTTTATTTATTTCTCCTCTTCTTCCTATCCTCTTCTTCTCCTTTCTTCCTCTTCTTATTTTCCTTTTTCCTCTCCTTCTTTTTCTTCTTCTTCTTCCTTCTCCCTTCTTCCTCTTTTCTTCCTTTTCCTTATTTTACTTTTTCCTCTACACTAACCTAAAATGCACTAACCTAAAATCGATATCTACTAACAACCTAAATAAAAAATTAATACATATATGAAAAAACATATATAAACGAAAAAATGCTATGAAAATTATATTCATACATACATAGCCACCTCCATTCATCATATAGCTACCAGATACATATATACATTATATATACGAAAAAAATGCAATGAACAAAAAAAATACACATGTATATATGAAAAAAAGCACTGAACACAAAGCCTCGACGGTGGCGGCTCACATCGGGGGCGGCCGGCGAGGGTGACGGCGGGGGCGGCGAGGGCGTCGGCGACGACCACGATGGGGGGCGCGGGCCGGGGCAGGGGCGTGGCCGGCGAC
>NC_041386.1:706508593-706570266 GCF_002162155.2 Triticum dicoccoides | reverse complement strand
ACGGCGACGGCGACGACTGGTGCGAGCGACGACGACAGCATCGGCGGGGGCGGCGGGTGGCGTCGGGGCAGCCTGGCAGCGACGGGACATGGGCGACGACGGGGGCGCGCGGACGGCGTCGGGGCGGTGCGCGGACAGCGTCTGGGTGGCGGGCGGCGTCAGGGCAGCGGACGGCGTTGATCTGGGCAGCCTGGCGGCGTCGATGAGCTCGGCGTTGTCGGGCAGGCCGAGGGGCAACTGGCGATGAGTTCGTCAAATTTTCCTAAGTGCTACTTATATACCCAGGCCTTTGGTCCCGGTTCGTGAAACCCACCGGGACTAATGCACCCTTTAGTCCCGGTTGGTGCCACCAACCGGGACCAAAGGCCTCTTTTTCGGCAGCCCAAAAGGCGGGAAGCGGCGGCCTTTGGTACCGGTTGGTGCCACCAACTGGGACCAATGCCTCCCCCTTTAGTCCCGGTTGGTGCCACCAACCGGGACCAAAGGTCCCTGTGCTGCCCGCGACGGGGCCAAAGTTTAGTCCCACCTCGCAAGTTGAGAGGGGCACGCAGTGGTTTATAAGCCCCACTGTCGCACCCCTCTCGAGCTCCTCTCCACCGCAGGCTTTCGGGCCTACTTGTTATTCCTTTGCCTGATGGGCCTTCTAGGCCTACTGCGGGCCTGAATCCTGGCCCATACTAGGGTTTCTAGTCGTATTCAGGCCGTGATGGCCCAGTAGGAGGCATTTTTTTTGTTTTTTGTTTTCTGTACTTATTGTTGCTATTTTTATTTTTTTCCAGTTTTTTTGTTTTGTTTTCTGCATTATTTATTTTATTTTGTTTTTTGCTTTATTTTTAACTCTTTTTTCTTTTAGTTTTAGGAAAATTATAAACTTTCTGTTAGTGCCATTAGTTTTCAAATTTGAAAACACTTTTTTGTTTTTTTGTTTTGTTTCTTGCTTTATTTATTTTATTTTGTTTCTACTTACAACAAAATACTTATTGTTGCTATTTTTAATTATTTTCCAGTTCTTTTGTTTTGTTTTCTGCATTATTTATTCTATTTTGTTTTTTGCTCTATTTTTTAATTCTTTTTTGCTTTTAGTTTTAGAAAAATTATAAACTTTCTGTTAGTGCCATTAGTTTACAAATTTGAAAACACTTTTTTTGTTTTTTTGTTTTCTTTCTTGCTTTATTTATTTTATTTTGTTTCTACTTACAACAAAATACTTATTGTTGCTATTTTTAATTATTACGAGGGCCGAACCATAAGACATTAAAGCATTTCAAATGAACTCTGAAAAAGTTGAAAGTTGGCATGGTATCATAAATTCACCCACATAGCATGTGCTTGTACAAAACGGATAATGGTATCATACTCGTCTGTTACAAAGTTGGCATGGTATCATCATAATAGTTGCGGGAGAAAGTCTTCACTTTTTCTTCGCTTGTGTCATTTGCTTATTGCGCCGTAACCATGGATAATCTTCATCGTTTATCAGGATGCTGGGGTCAGCCTTGACTTTGAAGGGAGGAATTTCATGAAACTTTTCATAATCTTCAGACATGTCTGTCTTGCCCTCCACTCCCATGATGTCCTTTTTTCCTGAAAGAACTATGTGGCGCTTTGGCTCATCGTATGATGTATTCGCTTCCTTATCTTTTCCTTTTCTCGGTCTAGTAGACATGTCCTTCACATAGATAACCTGTGCCACATCATTGGCTAGGACGAACAGTTCGTCAGTGTACCCAAGATTTTTCAGATCCACTATTGTCATTTCGTACTATGGGTCTACCTGTACCTCGCCTCCTGACAGATTGACCCATTTGCACTTAAACAAAGGGACCTTAAAATCATGTCCGTACTCAAGTTCCCATATGTCCACTATGTAACCATAATATGTGTCCTTTCCCCACTCGGTTGTTGCATCAAAGCGGACACCGCTATTTTGATTGGTGCTCTTTTGATCTTGGTCAATCGTGTAAAATGTATTCCCATTTATCTCGTATCCTTTCCAAATCGTAACAGTCGAAGATGGTCCCCTGGACAACAAGTACAGCTCAACACAAACAGTGTTGTCACCTCTGAGACGTGCTTCCAACCAACTGCTGAAAGTCCTGATGTGTTCACATGTAATCCAATCATCGCACTGCTCCGGGTGTTTGGAATGCAGATTGTTCTTGTGTTCATCGACATACGGGGTCACCAAGGTAGAGTTCTGTAGAACTGTGTAGTGTGCTTGAGACCAAGAATATCCGTCCCTGCATATTATTGAGTCCCTTCCAAGCGTGCCTTTTCCAGTCAGTCTCCCCTCATACCGTGATTGAGGGAGACCTATCTTCTTAAGGCCAAGAATGAAGTCAACACAAAACCCGATGACATCCTCTGTTTGATGGCCCATGGAGATGCTTCCTTCTGGCCTAGCGCGGTTACGGACATATTTCTTTAGGACTCCCATGAACCTCTCAAAGGGGTACATATTATGTAGAAACACGGGGCCCGGAATGACAATCTCGTCAACTAGATGAACTAGGACGTGCTTCATGATATTGAAGAAGGATGGTGGGAACAACAGCTCGAAACTTACAAGACATTGCACCACATCACTCCTTAGCCTTGGTATGATTTCTGGATCGATCACCTTCTAAGAGATTGCATTGAGGAATGCACATAGCTTCACAATGGCTAATCGGACGTTTTTCGGTAGAAGCCCCCTCAATGCAACCGGAAGCAGTTGCGTCATAATCACGTGGCAGTCATGAGACTTTAGGTTCTGATACTTTTTCTCTACCATATTTATTATTCCTTTTATATTCGACGAGAAGCCAGTCGGTACCTTCATACTAAGCAGACATTCAAAGAAGATTTCCTTCTCTTCTTTGGTAAGAGCATAGCTGGCAGGACCTTCATACTGCTTTGGAGGCATGCCGTCTTTTTTGTGCAAACGTTGCAGGTCCTCCCGTGCCTCAGCTGTATCTTTTGTCTTCCCATACACGC
This sequence comes from Triticum dicoccoides, assembly GCF_002162155.2. Classification (NCBI taxonomy): domain Eukaryota; kingdom Viridiplantae; phylum Streptophyta; class Magnoliopsida; order Poales; family Poaceae; genus Triticum; species Triticum dicoccoides. The sequence continues at coordinate 706,567,290 of NC_041386.1, read as the reverse complement.
CCAAGAATCCTAGTAGGTTCACCCAAAGGTTCTTCGTCACGTGCATCACGTCGATCGAAGAGTGGACCTCTAGGTCTTTCCAGTAGAGTAGGTCCCAAAATATAGATTTCTTCTTCCACATGGGTGCGTGTCCCAAAGCGTCACTCGGAACAGCTAGTCTGCCGGGACCCTTTCCAAAGATTACGTGTAAATCATTGACCATAGCAAGTACGTGATCACCGGTACGCATGATGGGCTTCTTCCGGTGATCTGCCTTGCCTTTGAAATGCTTGCCTTTCTTTCGACATTGATGGTTGGTCGGAAGAAATCGACGATGGCCCAGGTACACAGTCTTCCTGCAGCTTGCCAGGTATATACTATCGGTGTCAAGTAAACAGTGCGTGCATCCGTGGTATCCCTTGTTTGTCTGTCCTAAAAGGTTACTGAGAGCGGGCCAATCGTTGATGGTCACGAACAGCAACGCCTTTAGGTAAAATTCCTCATGTTTGTGCTCATCCCATGTACGTACACCGTTTCCATTCCACAACTGTAAAAGTTCTTCGACTAATGGCCTTAGGTACACATCAATGTCGTTGCCGGGTTGCTTAGGGCCTTGGATGAGAACTGGCATCATAATGAACTTCCACTTCATGCACATCCAAGGAGGAAGGTTATACATACATAGAGTCACGGGCCAGGTGATGTGGTTGCTGCTCTGCTCCCCGAAAGGATTAATGCCATGCGTGCTTAAAGCAAACCATACGTTCCTTGGCTCACTTGCAAACTCATCCCAGTACTTTCTCTCGATTTTTCTCCACTGCGACCCGTCAGCGGGTGCTCTCAACTTCCTGTCTTTCTTACGGTCCTCACTGTGCCATCGCATGAACTTGGCAAGCTCTCCGTTTCTGAACAGACGTTTCAACCGTGGTATTATAGGAGCATACAACATCACCTTCGCAGGAACCCTCTTCCTGGGGGGCTCTTAGTCAACATCACCAGGGTCATCTCGTCTGATCTTATACCATAATGCACCGCATACCGGGCATGCGTTCAGATCCTTGTACGCACCGCGGTAGAGGATGCAGTCATTAGGGCATGCATGTATCTTCTGCACCTCCAATCCTAGGGGGCATACGACCTTCTTTGCTGCGTATGTACTGTCGGGCAATTCGTTATCCTTTGGAAGCTTCTTCTTCATATTTTCAGTAGCTTCTCAAATCCTTTCTCAGGCACAGCATTCTCTGCCTTCCACTGCAGCAATTCCAGTAAGGTACCGAGCTTTGTGTTGCCATCTTCGCAATTGGGGTACAACCCTTTTTTGTGGTCCTCTAACATGCGATCGAACTTCAGCTTCTCCTTTTGACTTTCGCATTGCGTCCTTGCATCGACAATGATCCGGCGGAGATCATCATCATCGGGCACATCATCTGGTTCCTCTTGATCTTCAGTAGCTTCGCCCGTTGCAGCATCATCATGCACATCGTCTGGTTCCTCTTGATGTTTAGTAGCATCACCATATTCAGGGGGCACATAGTTGTCATCATACTCTTCTTCTCTGCCGTCTTCCATCATAACCCCTATTTCTCCATGCCTCGTCCAAACATTATAGTGTGGCATGAAACCCTTGTAAAGCAGGTGGGTGTGGAGGATTTTCCGGTCAGAGTAAGACTTCGTATTCCCACATATAGGGCATGGACAACACATAAAACCATTCAGCTTGTTTGCCTCAGCCACTTCGAGAAAATCATGCACGCTCTTAATGTACTCGGAGGTGTGTCTTGAACCGTACATCCATTGCCGGTTCAGCTGCATGCATTATATATAATTAAGTGTGTCAAAAATCATTACAGAACATCATGAATAGATAATTAAGTGACCAAATTAATAGAAGTTCATCATCACATTAAAACCAAAGTACATACATAGTTCTCATCTAACAACATAAAGCTCTACAGAGCATCTAAATTAATTAAACCATACACTGAAACTATGTAAAACATTTCAATGCAAAAACAAATGCGATCATAATCGCAACCAATGTAACAACTGATCCAACGGCATAATGATACCAAGCCTCGGTATGAATGGCATATTTTCTAATCTTTCTAATCTTCAAGTGCATTTCATCCATCTTGATCTTGTGATCATCGACGACATCCGCAACATGCAACTCCAATATCATCTTCTCCTCCTCAATTTTTCTAACTTTTTCCTTCAACAAATTGTTTTCTTCTTCAACTAAATTTAACCTCTCGAGAATAGGGTCGGTTGGAATTTCCGGTTCAACAACCTCCTAGATAAATAAAATCTATGTCACGTTGGTCGGCATAATTGTCATAAACAATAAATGAACCAATAGTTATGAAAAGATAATATATACCACATCCGAATCATAGACAGGACGAGGGCCGACGGTTGCGGATACCAAAACCATCGCACTATATAAGATGCAATAATAAAAGTAAGAAAAATATATAAGTATCTATATAAACATACAAGTAAGAATTTTTTTCCTTTCAGAAAGAAGATAAGAACAAGAGGCTCACCATGGTGGAGTCGGCGACGAGATCGGCGCGGGCGATCGACGGCGGTGAAGACGGGGACGGGACGTGACGGACCGCTAAACCTAGACAAATATTGAGGAAAATGGAGCTTGGAGGTCAAGCTTGGAGAGGAGAAAGCTTAAGTAGTGTGGCTCGGGCATTCCATCGAACACCTCATGTGCATAGGAGGTGAGCTAGAGCACCACAAAACTCTCCCCTCGCCGGCGACGAAAAATAGAGCAGTGGGAGTGCTCTGCTCGCAGGCGAGGGGTATATATAGGCAACTAATTGGTCCCGGTTCGTGGCCAGAACCGGGACTAAAGGGCAACCTTTGGTCCCGGTTCAAGCCATCAACCGGGACCAAAGGGGGCGGGCCAGGAGCGAGGCCCATTGGTCCCGGTTAGTCCCTCCAACCGGGACCAATAGGTCCAGCTGAACCGGGACCAATGGCCCACGTGGCCCGGCCGGCCCCCGTGGCTCACGAACCGGGTCCAATGCCCCCATTGGTCCCGGTTCTGGATTGAACCGGGACTAATGGGCTGGCCCGGCCTTGACCATTGCCCCCTTTTCTACTAGTGGCATCTGCAGCAGGCCTTGCACCCAGCGGTGCTTCCAGGACGTAATTCTTCTGTGCAACAATGAGGATAATCCCCAAGTTACGGACCCAGTCCGTGTAGTTGCTACCATCATCTTTCAACTTAGCTTTCTCTAGGAATGCATTAAAGTTCAACAGAACAGTAGCACGGGCCATTTATCTACAACAACATAGACATGCAAAATACTATCAGGTACTAAGTTCATGATAAATTAAAGTTCAATGAATCATATTACTTAAGAACTCCCACTTAGATAGACATCCCTCTAATCATCTAAGTGATCACGTGATCCATATCAACTAAACCATGTCCGATCATCACGTGAGATGGAGTAGTTTTCAATGGTGAACAACACTATGTTGATCATATCTACTATATGATTCACGCTTGACCTTTCGGTCTCAGTGTTCCGAGGCCATATCTGCATATGCTAGGCTTGTCAAGTTTAACCCGAGTATTCTACATGTGCAAAACTGGTTGTGGACCCTTGTAAATACGTATTACTTGCGCCACACTTAACAAAATGATGTGGGGTGTAAGCCCTGCAGTTTCCATGGTAAAAAAACAAGTTTTTTGAAACAGCCGACCCCGGACTTGGCAGTTATCAGCAAAAAAAATCCGGTAGCTTTTTGAAAACGTAACCCGAATTGTAGTAGTTTTAAGCTATTTACTCCATCGAGGTGCTCACAGGGATGAAAGGGCAGGAAGTTCTGTTCTGTCATAGACAGCTAAGTCATAAAGGCTCCCAAATTACTTTATACTATATGTATGTGAACTCCTAGCGAACGTAGATTTGCGTATTTCATTTTTATAACCTTTTATTTATCTCATTTTATGTTGCATTCAAGTCTCCTCCTTGTGCCAGCCGACCCATAGTATTTTGGTTAGATGAATTTCATGTACAACTACTTAATTTGCTGGGTTTTCGCCAAATCAAAGAACAAAGTTTTACTTAGAATGCCACAATTTTTCCATTACCGTTAACTTTGTTTGTATTTTACCTCCAAAAAAACTTGAAACCGGGAAGTTTTCGTGCATGTGCCCCTAAAGGACCAGCGACCTAGAGCCGCCAACGCGCAAATGTCGCCTCTGCTCTGTCAGACCCGGCTTGACCTTGCGGTTGATATTCGGGAAGTCTTCGTGCATGTGCCCCTAAGGACCAGCGTCCTAGAACCATAGTCATTATCACTGAACCCACACATAGATCTGAAGCACCTAACCTCAAATCTCGCTGCATGGAAAGAAACCCTAACCTCACCGCTCACATCCATGACGGATGAATTCGAGGAGGATCGGAGCCCGGAAGACTAACTCGAAGAAGTAGCACCGCCATTCGTCCGAGTGCTGCACCTAAGAGGACTAAAAAACCCTAAGCTACATTAATTATAAAATTTGAAAGTTTAAGCAAATTTAAATTCAAATGTAAATTATAGGGCATTGTCAACACAGATCATAAATTGCCTCTTCTAAAAAACATCAACAGACTATAGGTCATATCGGCCATGGAAAGCCCACAGCTCCTCCACAAGATCATCTCTAAGTTGCTCATGGGAAGGTCAACCTTCATTCTCTTGGTACACTTGAAAAAATCATACTCTTTTACTAGAAGACTTGTGAGTTCTGTACTCTGCTCTAGAAAAGTCCATCAAGCTATTAGTTAGATTCATACGATCTAACACACTCAACAGCGTTCTTTATACATATTATCTAAGGACGCTAAAGAAAATACACATGTAAAGACACTTTATTATACTAAAGGGCATAAATTAACTTATGGATTAATGTGATACTTTTGATTTGCTTAGATTTAGGGTGAGATGAATCTTTGAAATGCTTTTGTTGAAAATCTTAACGTAAATTAGATCTATTTTTTATAGAAAAGAAGTACACTTCCAGTTTGCACAAAAATGCTGTTGTGATCATAAATATTAGTGCTACGTACCATGTGATTATTTCATAATGCATGCATAGCATTTAATTTCGTTGTTCAATATGTGATGGTTACATTATAGATCAAACAAATATTATTATGTCCTAATATATCAAAGAATATCTCCTATATTATTAACATCAATGTTGTATAAGTTAAAAAAGTTGATTATAAATAAGTGGCAATATATATTTAACTCATGGTTTCTACACGAGCCTTGGCGATGGTGAAGACGGGACAGGCGTGACGTCAAAGCCGAGCACCGGGCCCAAGCGAGGTGCCCTCTGCTTAAAGACAGAGTAGATCGGAGGGAAGACCGAGGCCTGAATATGGTCAACGCCGCATGAAGGCCGACGGCATTGGCGGGAGTCACCGTAGCCGATGAGTAGGAAGAAACCATATGGTGTTTGCATCGCCTAGGCGGAAACAACTTCTCAGTCATGGTCCAAACACAGCAGACTAATTAGCCGTTAACTCTTTGCGATGAGTATGGGTAGAAGTGAGAGAGTCATTAATATCTTTACGCATTCCTATTTGTTAGTAGGGACAGAGAGGGATTGGTGGAATCATTGTTTATTGCTTGAGCCTTGTGGGCATATATATAGGAGTACATGATCTACTTGGAGTACAAGATAAGCCAGAGTACTTCATAGTCTATCATATATTTCCAAAGTAATAACGATACTCAACATCCCCCCGTGGTCACAACGGTAGCGACGCAGACTGTGAGGCTGGAGAAGAATCTACCTCGGGGCGGGAACACAACGGTCTGAAGGTATGGCACGACGGCAACCTGTGGCATGATTAGCGGTAGGCGCGTGCTCGGGGACGTGCTTGGGGAAGACAGGCGTGTGACCGGTTGATCAGATCGACGACGGCGCTGTACATGCCATGGCGGGGATGACGCGCAGATCGAAGTCGATGGCGACATTGTCGGTGATGTCTCGGGCGATAACACTAAGGCGTCCCTTGGGCAGCGCGTCCAGCCTTGTTGCACGGTTGATGACGAAGTGGCCAGTGTAGTCGACACCGACGTTGGAGTAGGGGTGATGAAGATGACCGGTGGGAGAGAAAACCCTAGAGCAAGAGCTCGAGAAAAAGACTTTCCAGGGAAGCCAGTTAACACGACCGGCGGACGAACCTTAGGTATGGGCGGCACGGGCCCCGGCAGTGGTCATGGCAACCTACGGCACCATGGTCGGCGCACGGGGCGGAAGCGACAGGTGGTGGCTAGGGTCATGGCGTCCTACCGCCCCAGGGACGGCGAAGCGACAGGCGGTGGCTAGGGTTTGGACCGGTTAGGCTGATGCCGTGTTAGAAAGGATAGAGAGGTATTGATAGAATCAATGATGTTTATTACTTGAGCCTCGTGGACATATATATAGGTGTAAATGATCATCTTAAAATACAAAACAAGCCACAACATATCCTAGTCTATCTCGTATTTTCTAACTAAACATAATACTCAACACTATTATATGTTTTTGTTTCTATGTCAAAAGAAATTTAGAGGAAAAATGGAGGTGGCGGAACTGCCAACATAATGTGCCAAGAGCGATCTTTGAACTGCCAACATATGAGACTCTCTCACACACACACGCATAGCTTCAGGATTTTTTTTTGAAAAAGAGGATTACCCCCAGCCTCTACATCAGCATGATGCAAAAAACCGTCTTTATTAATTATTCAACAGAGTCTCACAAAATGATAACAAGGATAAACCCAAAGCCACCTTCTAGACGAACAAAGTCGCTACACCTACTAATATACAGATGTGCCTTGTCCGCACAATAGACACAATCTAATCCATCAGCCTTAAGACCATCCGGTCTAGGCGTCCCATCAACATGATGCACACAGCCATCTTTATTAATTATTCACCAGAGTCGGACAAAATGAATACAAGGATCAACCCAAAGCCACCTTCTAGGCGAACAAAGTTGCTACACCTACTATTATACAAATGTGCCATGTCCGCATAACAGACACAATCTAATCCATTGGCCTTAAGACCATCCGTTCTAGGCGTCCCATAACATGCACCGCCTGCGCACGCTCTAGGATCCGCCGCCGCCATCTTCCACAATCCCATCTTCAGAAGGAATCGCTGCAAAGATCCTGCTAGTCCCATATGCCGTCGACGTCACCAGGACACCAGACAGTGCCACCAACCTTTGCGCATCGATCAAACCGCATCCAACACCTAGACTCCACTGCTTCACGCCGCCGAGACCCACCATCTTGAATGCAGTCGATGTAACACCGCTCCACCTGTTGGCCTCTCTAGTGAATCATTGCTCCAAGATGATTCCCCAAGGAGGGAGAACAACACCAAAGTCTTAGTAATCATCCGATCCAGGAGACCCAGATCTAGGGTTTTCCTCGAAACAACTGCCACCTGGAGGAAGATGCTTCAGGTGCCACAGATAGCTCTCTCTCTCTCTCTCTCTCTCTCTCTCTCTCTCTCTCTCTCTCTCTCCTATCCTCTCCCTCTCTCTCTCTCTCTCATAGCTTCAGGCGCACAAATAGTTCTCTCTCCCTTTGATGTCGCATAACTTCAAGTGCCACAACTAGTTTTGGGGAGAATTCCATGAATTTTGATCCATCGCACTAGATCCTGCTAATGTGTTCATTACTTTAACTTGGTCTACATTGTGACTCCCTTCATGATGTCGTCATTTGATCAGGGTCATGCTTTGGCAGCCTCGTGAGTTATATCACTCAACATCATACTTATAATATTGTTTGTTCTTGTGGAAACTTCATCATCCACCTCACTACACGTTGCTGCAACTTTGTACCAATTTCACCCTCATTTAGACTATGGCCACCAATAGCATCTTCATAACACATACATAAGAGGCTATATATTGAGCCGGACACCTCAAATAAAATTGACTATCATGTGACAAGTATGATACCAAGTAACATCTACAACTCATGAGCTGCATTGCCAGTTGGATTATTGTTTTTGGGTGCAAAAACCTATCATCCATGTACCGTGCGAGAGGATTTATCCATGGTTGTCGCACTATCCAGGTAAACTTCCTTGGACTTGATTATATACTAGCTAAATAAAAGTCAAAGTATCAAACACATACATACTTCTATAGTGCTTATTGAAACACACTGAAAGTAAAAACACACATACTACTAAGATAATAAGATATTTATAGAGATGCATGCGTTATAAAGTTTTCCAACTAGCATCCTTAAAAATACAGTACAAAAAGTCAACTTAAACTTCAAAATGAGCTAGAAGCGGCACACACAAAAAAGTAATCCATTCCAAATGATTACGGGGAACAAACCAGCAAAATACCAATAAAAATGCATGCATTGTTAAGACAACCATCAAATTCTCTATGGAAATCAAATGGTAGTGGGACAGGCATGCAACTAATGCATTTCAACCAGTATGTCTAGACACTTTTTGAACGATTAGCTATGTTGCTCCCCGTGTTCATACACCAAAACTGGCTAATATTTGTGTGATTATTGACATTCAAATATTCCTCAAATCCCATATTTTATTTAAATTTCCAACTTGACATTATTGATATTCAAACACTCCCCAAATCCCTTATTTTTAATTTCAATTTATTGATTTATAATTACATACATCGTTCCAAATACATCCAATAGATCAAAGGGTTTGTATTGCCATAGAGGAAGAAGCACAAACATGTCAGCATGATATGGTTCGGCATGGGCGGATTGTGATCACCAATGATTGTTTTGTGAACTTATGTTGTTATCATAACAAATTTTCAACTGGTGCGGCTCATGTTCACCCTAATGACAAGTTTTATGATTGCTGGTGAAATTTACTAAAATTTTAGCGACTAATTCATAGATATTTTTTAGCTAACATTAATATGATGTAATTAAACATCAACTAAAACTTCAAAATGCAAAGATAACAAAAAGCAGGGGAATTCAATTTCAAATGATCGGGACAAAGAGAACAACCATTACTAATCAAAATGCATGTACCTTTCTTAATGGCACAACCGACTACTTTAAGTTATGTTGCAAGTCCATTCATATTTTATTATTGCATTATACCTACTATATTCTAACTTCACCATAGCTTATATCCCCCGATACAATCCATAGATTCATCAAAACAAGCACACGTCGCAACAAAAACAGAATCTGTCAAAAACAGAACAGTCTGTAATAATCTGAACAATGACTGTACTTCTGTAACTCGATCGAAAACTTCTGAAAAATTAGGACACAATAATTTTTTTGCATAAAAGTATCGTGTAAAAATTTCAGAAACACACGATGTTCCAGTAAAAAACGTAAATTCACGCACTATACTCAAAGTTTCTATTGTTCGACCAATCATTCAGAGAAAAAGGGGTCTCACTTCTCTCTGTATGTGTATGTTCATGACGATCTTCTGTAATTAATGATTCATTCATTTTCTTACTAGCTAGTGTGTCGAGTTCTCTTTATATGTATAGTGAAGGAAATATTCCCTAGAGGCAATAATAAAGTTGTTATTTTATATTTCCTTATTTCATGATAAATGTTTATTATTCATGCTAGAATTGTATTAACCGGAAACTTGATACATGTGTGGATATATAGACAAAATATTGTGTCCCTAGTAAGCCCCTACTAGACTATCTCGTTAATCAAAGATGGTTAAGTTTCCTAACCATAGACATGTGTTGTCATTTGATGGACGGTATTATATCATTAGGAGAATCATGTGATGGACAAGACCCATCCGTTAGCTTAGCATAATGATCGTTCAATTTTATTGCTATAGCTTTCTTCGTGTCAAATACATATTCCTCCGACTATGATATTATGCAACTCCCAGATATCGGAGGAATGCCTTGTGTGCTATCAAACGTCACAATGTAACTGGGTGATTACAAAGATGCTCTACAGGTATCTCCGAAGGTGTTTGTTGGGTTGGCATAGATCGAGATTAGGATTTGTCACTCCGAGTATTCGAGAGGTATCTCTGGGCCCTCTCGGTAATACACATCATAAGAAGGCTTGCAAACAAAGTGACTAATGAGTTACTTGCAGGATGATGTATTACGGAATGAGTAAAGAGACTTGTCGGTAACAAGATTGAACTAGGTATGAAGATACCGACGATGGAATCTCGGGCAAGTAACATACCGATGAGAAAGGGAATGACGTATGTTTTCATAAGGTTCGACCGATAAAGATCTTCGTAGAATATGTAGGAGCCAATATGGGCATCCAGGTCCCACTATTAGTTATTGATCGGAGAGGTGTCTCGGTCATGTCTACATAGTTCTCGAACCCGTAGGATCCACACGCTTAACATTCGTTGACGATATAGTATTATATGAGTTATGTATGTGTAGGGGAACGCAGCAAAAAACAAAAAATTTCCGACCTACGCACCAGCCCAGGACCACTATGGAGACTGCATACATGGTTTGATGTTTTTCGTTACCGACTCGTAGCGCAGCGGGAAGTAGAGTCGATGACGAACGGCGGTGCAGATCCCCGCAGCTAGGATTTACAACCTCCCAACCGCAAGGATGTATACCCTCATCTGCTCCTCAGACAGCCCTCCGGGAGCGGCCGAACAGCCCCTCGGACGGTGTCACGGACAGCCCTTCGGGAGGACTTTCGAAACTCGAACGGTCACTCGGACAGCCCTTCGGGAGGACCTTCAAAACTCGGACGGTCACACGGGCAGCCCTTCGGGAGGCACTCACGAACTAAGACCGAAACTACGATCTCTCTACAGAGTTGCACACATACGGTGTCATCTATCCTGCAGGGCTTCGCCGTCCAGAACTAGTTCCTGCCGGAACCCAGACAACCTACGGCTCTACGAAACTCTTTTCGTGGGAGGGAGAAAAGAATCCAGATCATTGCATGGCACTTGTATGTGAGAAGGGATGAGTGTGGAGAGTGCCTCCACACCTCTATTTATAGGAAAAACCCAAGGGGTAGGGGCACATGAAAAACCCCAAAATGCCCACACTTTATGTCACACATAAAGGACATAAAGGGCATAAAGGGATGTCAAGTGGAGCCCCATGGAGGAGCTGCACCCTCCAACGTCCCACCTTCATGGGGGGCCCCAAAGGGGGTTCCTTGATCCCCAAGTCCTTCTAGAAGCCTTTCGCGAAAAGCCCCAAAAGGTGGCTTTCCATAAATATCCTAAAAAGCACTTTCACTATTCACGACGACATTTTTCAGCATCCATTCGAACTGAAAATATTTATGTGGGCTTAGAACATTTCCAATACCCACCATAATAATTTTCAATGCGTTCCGAAACAATTCCGGTTTTAGTGATTTTCATCTGCGAAACGCATCTGAAGTGGCTCCGGCAGCTCCGGAACATTTCCGGTTTTTATCTCAGAAAATTCCAAAAAGCTTCCATAATGATTCTGGCACCCTCCAAGAATTATCAGGCATTTGCCGAAATTAATTTGACTTAATGGTATATCCCGAAACAACTTTTCAGTATCATCGAAACTCATCCGATGACCTCTCTCTGCGGTATGATTCCGCCATCCGAAACTTTTCCGGTGTCCGAAACTTTTTTCGGTTATTTTCTCTCAGACTCCCTGTCTAGTATTCAGCAGATAGATGACCCTTAAGCGTGTGACCCTATAGGTTCGGTGAAGTATAGACATGACCCGGAACCCCTTCCGATCAATGATCAACATCGGAGCCGTGGACACCCATATTGACCCCTATACCCACACGAATGAATATTCGAGTGAAACTCCAGTTGCCGTGTGCTATTCCGTTTGCTTCGCGATATGTCACAAACACCCGAGGTGAGATTTATTGCATACCCGTGGATCAACAACTTGTCCACTATGCTAGTTACCTCGTTACTGGTTTTGTTCTCTTTTCTCGTTCCGTGTTCCGGCATCCCTGTGATCAAATCACACTGTGTCTGGCCAGACGATGATGGATACCTTAACACCGAGAGGGCCCGAGAATATCTCTCCAACGTCGGAGGAGAAAATCCCAATCTTGAGCTATCAAGTTACTTGACACACTTTTCCATGAACCTGTAAGCCGCCGTAATAGCCACGCATTTACGGATGACGTTTGACAAACCCCAAAGTTCATGAAGCAAGCATGAAGAAACTCGATACTCTCATGGTCTAAGGAATCATGCAAACGTTAACCATCTCTGTGTTATTTACCATTAACTTGTGACGAATGAATCTCATAGCATAACATCAATCCGGGTCGATTCAACACAAATGTTCTCTTAACATTGTGCCCTCAAAGTTGCTGGCATAGACATGCCCATGATCAGGAAAACAGAACCATCATGCAACACTTGAGCTAGTCTTAGAGGCCAGACTAGGAATACTTCTTACCGTTTATTATTCCATACGTGCATATGAGTCTTCCTCCGAGCCTCGTGGATATTATAGACTCGAGAATCATGGCAGTTATAGCATGGAAACATAAACATAATTATGAACTCAGAGATAAATAATATCATTTATTATTGCCTCTAGGGCAAATCTCCTACATACTCCCACTCGCACTAGAGTCAATAATCTAGTTAATGCTAATGCACCTTACACCTATGGCATGCTGGTGTAAAAATTGCTTTGCATGTGGCATAGCCTAATGTCCATCGGATATGACAACTTCAGCTCCGTGTGTATCTCTGCATATCCTTGCATTTTCACGCGTTCACAAAATTCATATTTTGTGTGGACTTGGCTTTGTATATATGTGAATCATTGGTCGAAACCTAATTCCTCAGACTGAGTTATGGAGCAACTATCTGCAATAGTGTCCCATTGACCAAAGCCTTCTTGGAACCATACTAAGTTCATGAATGAACTATATGATTCAAACTCTTTGTCTTTGTCGCTTCTAAAGCGGCAACATACTTCACCTCTGTTATAGAATTCGCCACAGTAACTTGTTTGGAACAATTTCCAACTAACTGTGCCACCATATTGTGTGTTATACAAAACCCTAAATTTAAATCAAAAATCGCATGGAAAAAAGATGAAGATTGTATCGGTGTAACATTTTACAACGAACTCTTCATGATCTCCGCTTGCGAGAAAACATATCATCAGTACTTACTCTAGTACTCAATGACATCTTTCACTGTTGTCCCATGATCAATACTTTGATCACTTTACCATCCATACTCGCAACACCTTGGGAGTATTGGACATATCTGGTTGTTTTACATACCATGGAATACATGATTAATCCAAACACAAAAGTGTGTGGAATCTGCATCATGTATTTTGCTCATCAGTGTTTTGGGACACCGAGTCTTGCAAAAAAAATTTCCATGTGACTCCGACAAGAATCACTCCTTGGCAGTTTTAAATGCAAAAAGGTTTTAGCACCTTGTCAATATGTATTCATTGCTTAGCCCTATTAGGTAAATCTATCTCCATAGATCATTATGCCTAATATTGAGGCTATTTAGCCTAAGCACTTCATCAAAAAACTATTTTCAAAAGAAGTCCTAATTCGTGTCAGGAAATTTATTTCCAATTAACAATGTGTCATGCACACAAGGTTTTTAGAAATATTATTACGCTCCCACTTACTTTCTTGAATTACAAGTATCTTCATTACCCATTGATGAAGTAAAACCCCTTTGACCATTTCATCAAAGCACGAAGATTCCAACTCCATTTTGCTCTCTTCTGTCCATCGCTGGAACTCTGAAGTTTGCACCCTTACTAGCATCCTCTGAATAGACAAAATGCCTTGGACTGTAACACATGCAAGTCCTTGGTTTCATTTCCATCAGATGGAAATCCTATTGTCATCCATGTTTCATATCTCATGATTGAAATATGTATTAATTGCTAGTTCAACCCGAACCGACTTTAAGCATCGCTACCATGAAAACAACCTCATCGTAGTCAACTCTTGAACTTGTTATTTCAACAAGTCGAGCTTTATGGATAAAACATTTTTATCCGTATAAGTTTTAAGTTCCATAAATATCCATTAGACTCTAAGTCTTCCGAAAGGTGTATCAAGGTTTTAATCTTGAATCACTTATATGGAAACTAACTCGGGTTGTATTGGCATTTAGCTAATTCCGGAGTCAGGGCCCATCAACGCTTCCTTGTGTATCGTAGGTATAATGTTGTCTAACAACAATATCTTGTTTGTGCACCTGAGAGGTTTGCACGAGCCTTACCTACGTGGTTCAGCTGCAAGTTCGACCGAAGTTCATACATTTTATTGTAGAGACTTCCGTATCAGTCGCCGTAGGAAACTCTGGAATTACTTCCAAGGTCTCTTTCCTTTGATCTGATGACGAAGATACTGTTTATCTCGTCGAGTTGCACTATTCTCCCACTCACCTTTTTTAAAGAACCATTCTCTTTAAAAGCACACCGTTTCGCGGCAAAACTATTTGCCTCGGTATAGTGAGGGAGGAATACCCAACATTTTGGTATAACCTACAAAGTAGCACTTGTCTGATTTGGAATAGGTTTGTAACCTTTTACACAAGCCCCATATTCCAAATGTTAAGAAAAGATATAACATGGTTGGGCGTTCCATACCATAGCTTCATTTCATCAGACTCGATGTAGCTCTTTTCAGTGTAAAAGTCGTAGTCTCTAAAGCATCACTTTAAAAGGGATAATGGCAAATTTATTTATGTCATCTTTGATCTTACCATGTCATAAATGGTTAGATTACATCTCCATGGACTTTTCACTTGCAATGGTGTTCCGGGAGGTGCAAGTTATGAAACCCCTTTCACAACTCATCAGACATTCGCTAAACTTGTAACTCAAATATTCCTTTCTGCAATCAAATTGTAGAAACATAATTTTCTTGTTACAATAACTTCTACTTCATTTTTGAAAACCTTTCGAATGATTTCAAAAGATCCAGACTTACGTCTCATCAAGTAAATATCCATATATCTACTTGAGTCATTTCTGAAGATAGATAAATCAACTACTTGCAGCAACATTTATTGAACTACATACATCAAAATGTATGATCACCAATAATTTTGCTGCTCGTTCCTTATGGCATGTGAACGTTATTTCAGTCACTTCACTTTTCGGAGGAAAGTTGCAAGTGTTAGATGATTCAAAATCAAACGACTTCAAAATCCATCATAATAGAATTTTCCATGCGGGTTTCTCCAATGTGACCAAATCCAGTGCCACACATATGTGGTATTCTTTTAGTCTTGCGACATTTAGTGTTAGTGTTATGGATGTATCATATTACCATCAATATTCATAACATATATCCCATCTTGGATGGAAGCATGGACCTTCATGTTATTCATAATTCTGAACCACAATTGTTCTTTTCTGAACAACCCTCTTGCATCAAACATTGTGCAATGGGCTAGAGTGTATGAAACTCTGAAATGAATTATGAAAGTAAACCCAGAGGTAATGTATTATTATCAATATTCATAACATACATCTCATTCATAATGAAAGTATGGCCCTTATGTTATTCATAACATCGAACATAAAAAGTTCTCTTATGAACAACCTTCTTGCAAGATACCTTATGCAATGGCTAGAGTTTGTAAAACTCTAAATGAATTATGAAAATAAATACAGACGGTAATACACCGATGGAAGGTATAGTAACATTTACTATGTTCCCTGTGTATACCTAAACCACATTCCTGGCTAGTCTTTCATGTTGGGGAACGTAGCAGAAATTCAAAATTTTCCTACGTGTCACCAAGATCTATCTATGGACAAACCAGCAACGAGGGGAAGGAGAGTGCATCTACATACCCTTGTAGATCTCTAAGCGGAAGCGTTCAAGAGAACGGGGTTGAAGGAGTCGTACTCGTCGTGATCCAAATCACCGGAGATCCTAGTGCCGAACGGACGGCACCTCCGCGTTCAACACACGTACAGCCCGGTGACGTCTCCCACGCCTTGATCCAGCAAGGAGAGAGAGAGAGGTTGAGGAAGACTCCATCTAGCAGCAGCACAACGGCGTGGTGGTGATGGAGGAGCGTGGCAATCCTGCAGGGCTTCGCCAAGCACCTACGGGAGAGGAGGAGGTGTCACGGGAGGGAGGGAGGCGCCAGGGCTTTAGGTGCGGCTGCCCTCCCTCCCCTCCACTATATATAGGGGCAAGGGAGAGGGGGGAGGCGCAGCCTTGCCCCTTCCTCCAAGGAAGGGGTGCGGCCAAGGGGGGGAGGAGTGCCTCCCAAGTCAAGTGGAGGCCCTCCCCCTTAGGGTTTCCCCCTTCCCATGTGCATGGGCCTTGGGGGGCTGGTTCCCCTGGCCCATTAAGGTTAGGGCGCCCCCTTACAGCCCATGCTGCTGTATTGGACGTGGTGGAACAATTTCCGGACCTCCGGACCCCTCCGGAATCCTCCGGAACCTTCTGGAAGCTTCCCGGTACAATACCGAAAAAACCCGAACTTTTCCCGGAACCCGAACAACAACTTTCCATATATAAATCTTTACCTCCGGACCATTCAGGAACTCCTCGTGACGTCCGGGATCTCATCCGGGACTCCGAACAACATTCGGTAACCACATACAAACTTCCTTTATAACCCTAGCGTCATCGAACCTTAAGTGTGTAGACCCTACGGGTTCGGGAACCGTGCAGACATGACCGAGACGTTCTCCGGTCATTAACCAACATTGGGATCTGGATACCCATGTTGGCTCCCACATGTTCCACGATGATCTCATCGGATGAACCACGATGTCATGGACTCAATGAATCCCGTATACAATTCCCTTTGTCTAGCGGTATTTTACTTGCCCGAGATTCGATCGTCGGTATACCGATACCTTGTTCAATCTCGTTACCGGCAAGTCTCTTTACTCGTTCTGTAACACATCATCCCGTGATCAACCCCTTGGTCACATTGTGCACATTATGATGATGTCCTACCGAGTGGGCCCAGAGATACCTCTCCGTTTACACGGAGTGACAAATCCCAGTCTCGATTCGTGCCAACCCAACAGACACTTTCGGAGATACCTGTAGTGCACCTTTATAGCCACCCAGTTACGTTGTGACGTTTGGTACACCCAAAGCATTCCTACGGTATCCGGGAGTTGCACAATCTCATGGTCTAAGGAAATGATACTTGACATTAGAAAAGCTTTAGCATACGAACTACACGATCTTTGTGCTAGGCTTAGGATTGGGTCTTGTCCATCACATCATTCTCCTAATGATGTGATCCCGTTATCAACGACATCCAATGTCCATAGCCAGGAAACCATGACTATCTGTTGATCACAACGAGCTAGTCAACTAGAGGCTCACTAGGGACATATTGTGGTCTATGTATTCACACGTGTATTACGATTTCCGGATAATACAGTTATAGCATGAATAAAATACTATTATCATGAACAAAGAAATATAATAATAAGACTTTTATTATTGCCTCTAGGGCATATTTCAAACAGTCTCCCACTTGCACTAGAGTCAATAATCTAGTTCACATCACCATGTGATTAACACTGACAGGTCACATCACCATGTGACCAACATCCAAAGAGTTTACTAGTGTCACTAAACTAGTTCATATCATCATGTGATTAAGACTCAATGAGATCTGGGGTTTGATCATGTTCTGCTTGTGAGAGAGGTTTTAGTCAACGGGTCTGCAACATTCAGATCCGTATGTACTTCGCAAATCTCTAGGTCATATTGTAAATGCTGCTTCCACGCTCCACTTGGAGCTATTCCAAATGGTTGCTCCACTATACGTACCCGGTTTGCTACTCAGAGTCATTCAGATAGGTGTTAAAGCTTGCATCGACGTAAACCTTTACGTCGAACTCTTTATCACCTCCATAATCGAGAAATATGTCCTTATTTACTCCAAGGATAATTTTGACTGCTGTCCAATGATCCATTCCTGGATCATTCTTGTACCCCTTGACTGATTCATGGCAAGGCACACATCAGGTGCGGTACTCAGCATAGCATACTGTAGAGCCTACGTCTAAAGCATAGGGGACGACCTTCGTCCTTTCTCTCTTTTCTGCCATGGTCGAGCTTTAAGTCTTAACTTCGTACCTTACTACTCAGGCAAGAACTCCTTCTTTGACTGATCCATCTTGAACACCTTCAAGATCATGTCAAGGTATGTGCTCATTTGAAAGTATTATTAAGCATTTTGATCTATCCTTATAGATCTTGATGCTCAATGTTCAAGTAGCTTAATCCAGGTTTTCTATTGAAAAACACCTTTCAAATAACCCTATATGCTTTCAAGAAATTCTACATCATTTTTGATCATCAATATGTCAACAACATATACTCATCAGAAATTCTATAGTGCTCCCACTCACTTCTTTGGAAATACAAGTTTCTCATAAACTTTGTATAAATCCAAAATCTTTGATCATCTCATCAAAGCGTACATTCCAACTCCGAGATGCTTACTCCAGTCCATAGAAGGATTGCTGGAGCCAGCATACCTTTTTAGCATCCTTAGGATCGACAAAAACTTTCTGATTGTATCACATACAACCTTTCCATAGGAAGACTGGTAAGGAAACTCGTTTTAACATCCACCTGCTAGATTTCATAAATGCAGCTAATGCTAACATGAATCTGATGGACTTAAGCATCGCTACGGATGAGAAAATCTCATCGTAGTCAACTCCTTGAACTTGTGAAAAACTCTTCGTCACAAGTCGAGCTTCATAGATGGTGACATTACCATCCACGTCCATCTTCTTCTTAAAGATCCATTTATCTCAATGGCTTGCCGATCATCGGGCAAGTCCACCAAAGTCCATGCTTTGTTCTGATACATGGATCCTATATCGGATTTCATGGCTTCTAAACATTTGTTGGAATTTGGGCCCACCATCGCTTCTCCATAGCTCGTAGGTTCATTGTTGTCTAGCAACATGACCTTCAAGACAGGGTCACCGTACCACTCCGAAGCAGTACGCGTCCTTGTCGTCCCACGAGGTTCGGTAGTGACTTGATCTGAAGCTTCATGATCACTATCATAAGCTTCCACTTCAATTTGTGTAGGTGCCACAGGAACAACTTCCTGTGCCCTGCTACACACTGGTTGAAGTGATGGTTCAATAACCTCATCAAGTCTCCAATATCCTCCCACTCAATTCTCAAGACAAACCTTTCCTCGAGAAAGGACCCGATTCAAGAAACAATCACTTTTGCTTCCGGATCTGAGATAGGAGGTATACCCAACTGTATTTGGGTGTCCTATGAAGATGCATTTTATCCGCTTTGGGTTCGAGCTTATCAACCTGAAACTTTTCACATAAGCGTCGCAGCCCCAAACCTTTACGAAACGACAACTTAGGTTTCTCCAAACGGTGTCGTCTCAACGGAATTACGTGGTGCCCTATTAAAGTGAGTGCGGTTGTCTCTAATGCCTAACCCATGAACGATAGTGGTAATTCGATAAGAGACATCATGGTACGCACCATATCCAATAGGGTGCAATTATGATGTTCGGACACACCATCACACTATGGTGTTCCAGGCGGTATTAATTGTGAAACAATTTCCACAATGTCTTAATTGTGTGCCAAAACTCGTAACTCAGATATTCATCTCTATGATCATATCATAGACATTTTATCCTCTTGTCACAATGATCTTCTGCTTCACTCTGAAATTACTTGAACCATTCAATAATTCAGACTTGTGTTTTATCAAGTAAATATACTCAACATCTACTCGAATCATCTGTGAAGTAAGAACATAACGATATTCACTGCATGCCTCAACACTCATTGGACTGCACACATCAAAATGTGTTACTTCCAACAAGTTGCTATCTTGTTCCATCTTACTAAAACCGTGGCCTTTCAGTCATCTTGCCCATGTGGTGTGATTTGCATATCTCAAGTGATTCAAAATCAAGTGAGTCCAAACGATCCATCTGCATGTAGTTTCTTCATGCGTATACACCAATAGACATGGTTCGCATGTCTCAAACTTTTCAAAAAAACGAGTGAGTCCAAAGATCCATCAACATGGAGCTTCTTCATGTGTTTTACGCCAATATGACTTACATGGCAGTGCCACAAGTAGGTGGTACTATCATTACTATCTTATATCTTTTGGCATGAAAATGTGTATCACTACGATCGAGATTCAATAAACCATTCCTTTAGGTGCAAGACCATTGAAGGTATTATTCAAATAAATAGAGTAACCATTATTCTCCTTAAATGAATAACCGTATTGCGATAGACATAATCCAATTATGTCTATGTTCAACGCAAACACCAAATGACAATTATTCAGGTTTAATACTAATCTTGATGGTAGAGGGAGCGTGCGATGTTTGATCACATCAAACTTGGAAACACTTCCAACACTTATCGTCAGCTCACCTTCAGCTAGTCTCTATTTATTCCATAGCTTTTATTTTGAGTTACTAACACTTAGCAATCGAACCGGTATCCAATACCCTGGTGCTACTAGGAGTACTAGTAAAGTACACATTAACATAATGTATATCCAATATACTTCTATCGACCTTGCCAGCCTTCTCATCTACCAAGTATCTAGGGTAATCCTGCTCCAGTGGTTGTTCCCCTTATTACAGAAGCACTTAGTCTCGGGTTTGGGTTCAACCTTGGGTTTCTTCACTAGAGCAGCAGCTGATTTGCCGTTTCATGAAGTATCCCTTCTTGCCCTTGCCCTTCTTGAAACTAGTGGTTTCACCAACCATCAACAATTGATGCTCCTTCTTGATTTCTACTTTCGCGGTGTCAAACATCACGAATACCTCAAGGATCATCATATCTATCCCTGATATGTTATAGTTCATCACAAAGCTCTAGCAGCTTGGTGGCAATGACTTTTGGAGAAACATCACTATCTCATCTGGAAGATCAACTCCCACTCGATTCAAGTGATTGTTGCACTCAGACAATCTGAGCACAAGCTCAACGATTGAGCTTTTCTCCCTTAGTTTGCAGGCTAAGAAAATCGTCGGAGGTCTCATACCTCTTGACGTGGGCACGAGCCTGAAATCCCAATTTCAGCCCTCGAAACATCTCATATGTTCCGCGACGTTTCGAAAAACGTCTTTGGTGCCTCAACTCTAAACCGTTTAACTGAACTATCACGTAGTTATCAAAACGTGTATGTCCGATGTTCGAAACATCCACAAACGATGTTTGGGGTTCTGCACACTGAGCGGTGCATTAAGGACATAAGCTTTCTACTGTCTGCATAATCGCTACTTTCAACTTTCAACTATATTTTCTCTAGGAACATATCTAAACAGTGGAACTAAAGCGCGAGCTTACGACATAATTTGCAAAGATCTTTTGACTATGTTCAGGATAATTAAGTTCATCTTATGAACTCCCACTCAGATAGACATCCCTCTGATCATCTAAGTGATTACATGATCCGAGTCAACTAGGCCGTGTCCGATCATCACGTGAGACGGACTAGTCATCATCGGTGAACATCTTCATGTTGATCGTATCTACTATACGACTCATGCTCGACCTTTCGGTCTCCGTGTTCCGAGGCCATGTCTGTACATGCTAGGCTCGTCAAGTTAACCCTAAGTGTATTGCATGTGTAAATCTATCTTACACCCATTGTATGTGAACGTAAGGATCTATCACACCCGATCATCACGTGGTGCTTCGAAGCGACGAACTGTAGCAACGGTGCACAGTTAGGGGAGAACACTTCTTGAAATTGTTGTAAGGGATCATCTTATTTACTACCATCGTTCTAAGTAAACAAGATGCATAAACATAATAAACATCACATGCAATTATATAGTAGTGACATGATATGGCCAATATCATATAGCTCCATTGATCTCCATCTTCGGGGCTCCATGATCATCATCGTCACCAGCATGACACCATGATCTCCATCATCATGATCTCCATCATCGTGTCTTCATGAAGTTGTCTCGCCAACTATTACTTCTACTAGTATGGCTACCGGTTAGCAATAAAGTAAAGTAATTACATGGTGTTGTTTAATGACACGCAGGTCATACAATAAATTAAGACAACACCTATGGCTCCTGCCGGTTGTCATACTCATCGACATGCAAGTCGTGATTCCTATTACAAGAACATGATCAATCTCATACATCACATATATTCATCACATTCTTCTTGGCCATATCACATCACATAGCTTACCCTGCAAAAACAAGTTAGACGTCCTCTAATTGTTGTTTGCATGTTTTATGTGGCTGCTATGGGTTTCTAGCAAGAACGTTTCTTACCTACGCAAAACCACAACGTGATATGTCAATTGCTATTTACCCTTCATAAGGACCCTTTTCATCGAATCCGTTCCGACTAAAGTGGGAGAGACTGGCACCCGCTAGCCACCTTATGCACCAAGTGCATGTCAGTCGGTGGAACCTGTCTCACGTAAGAGTACGTGTAAGGTCGGTCCGGGCCGCTTCATCCCACAATACCGTCGAAACAACAATGGACTAGTAACAGTAAGCATATTGAACAAGATCAATGCCCACAACTACTTTGTGTTCTACTCGTGCAAAGAATCGACGCAATAGACCTAGCTCTTGATGCCACTGTTGGGGAACGTAGCAGAAATTCAAAATTTTCCTACGTGTCACCAAGATCTATCTATGGAGAAACCAGCAACGAGGGGAAGGAGAGTGCATCTACATACCCTTGTAGATCTCTAAGCGGAAGCGTTCAAGAGAACGGGGTTGAAGGAGTCGTACTCGTCGTGATCCAAATCATCGGAGATCCTAGTGCCGAACGGACGGCACCTCCGCGTTCAACACACGTACAGCCCGGTGACGTCTCCCACGCCTTGATCCAGCAAGGAGAGAGGGAGAGGTTGAGGAAGACTCCATCTAGCAGCAGCACAATGGCGTGGTGGTGATGGAGGAGCGTGGCAATCCTGCAGGGCTTCGCCAAGCACCTACGGGAGGGAGGGAGGCGCCAGGGCTTCAGGTGCGGCTGCCCTCCCTCCCCTCCACTATATATAGGGGCAAGGGAGAGGGGGGAGGCGCAGCCTTGCCCCTTCCTCCAAGGAAGGGGTGCGGCCAAGGGGGGGAGGAGTGCCTCCCAAGTCAAGTGGAGGCCCTCCCCCTTAGGGTTTCCCCCTTCCCATGTGCATGGGCCTTGGGGGGCTGGTTCCACTGGCCCATTAAGGCTAGGGCGCCCCCTTACAGCCCATGCTGCTGTATTGGACGTGGTGGAACAATTTCCAGACCTCCGAACCCCTCCGGAATCCTCCGGAACCTTCTGGAAGCTTCCCGGTACAATACCGAAAAAACCCGAACTTTTCCCGGAACCCGAACAACAACTTTCCATATATAAATCTTTACCTCCGGACCATTCCGGAACTCCTCGTGACGTCCGGGATCTCATCCGGGACTCCGAACAACATTCGGTAACCACATACAAACTTCCTTTATAACCCTAGCGTCATCGAACCTTAAGTGTGTAGACCCTACGGGTTCGGGAACCATGCAGACATGACCGAGACGTTCTCCGGTCATTAACCAACAGCGGGATCTGGATACCCATGTTGGCTCCCACATGTTCCACGATGATCTCATCGGATGAACCACGATGTCATGGACTCAATGAATCCCGTATACAATTCCCTTTGTCTAGCGGTATTTTACTTGCCCGAGATTCGATCGTCGGTATACCGATACCTTGTTCAATCTCGTTACCGGCAAGTCTCTTTACTCGTTCTGTAACACATCATCCCGTGATCAACCCCTTGGTCACATTGTGCACATTATGATGATGTCCTACCGAGTGGGCCCAGAGATACCTCTCCGTTTACACGGAGTGACAAATCCCAGTCTCGATTCGTGCCAACCCAACAGACACTTTCGGAGATACCTGTAGTGCACCTTTATAGCCACCCAGTTACGTTGTGACGTTTGGTACACCCAAAGCATTCCTACGGTATCCGGGAGTTGCACAATCTCATGGTCTAAGGAAATGATACTTGACATTAGAAAAGCTTTAGCATACGAACTACACGATCTTTGTGCTAGGCTTAGGATTGGGTCTTGTCCATCACATCATTCTCCTAATGATGTGATCCCGTTATCAACGACATCCAATGTCCATAGCCAGGAAACCATGACTATCTGTTGATCACAACGAGCTAGTCAACTAGAGGCTCACTAGGGACATATTGTGGTCTATGTATTCACACGTGTATTATGATTTCCGGATAATACAGTTATAGCATGAATAAAAGACTATTATCATGAACAAAGAAATATAATAATAAGACTTTTATTATTGCCTCTAGGGCATATTTCCAACATTTCAGGCCATAGTAGTTCTTACATCGAGTTGCAACTGAATGCAATCGAGCGGGTATCTTTGTGATTAAACTCACAATACCGAAGAATCAGCGATTAACAATTTAATCATAATTCCCAAGGACTATATGTTTGACCAGCCTTCTATACATCAAAAACTTGTATGACATTCATACATGAGTTAGATATTCCAGTCTTCTTTCTTATTGCCTTTATACTTCTAACAGTTTAACTTTTAGTATTTCTCCTACTCTCAGAAGAAGCAGTCAACGTAAGAGTGGCGTTAGCCTCGGACTTCCTAGGCGTGAAAGTCTTACTAACACCCTTCTGACACTTCCTTTCTCTTTAAGTTGTTGTTTTATTCACCTTTCATCATATGGCAGGCGTTCTTCTGGATCCCTCTCTTATCAGCCAAATGCCCAATAAACACTTTACTAATCCTTTGCAAACAGACATTGCTTTGTTTGTATCTGAAAACAATTTTCAGTTCCATGAATATCACATAACTATCCCAAACTTTCAAAGTTCGGGTTTCATGGAAGCAAACATATTGCACTTGATCATAACAGAATTCTAGCTTTTGGATCGAAGGACGAGAGTCTCATCATCCATTGCTTTTAGCGGGAGTATACAAAAAGCATGCGATAGGACAAAGTCCTTCTCGGCACTTTTGAGGACAATCCTCACATTACGTTACTAACCGTAAAGTTTTAACCAGATATTTAACAGCTATTCAATTTAATTAGGGAAGGTGGAAATGCGAGCCATTATTCTACAACTATTATGCATATAACACTTAGACAGTGTCATAATTAATTGCACTGAGAATTTAAACAAGTTATTTCTACAGCGCGCTCCCACTCAAATCAATATCTCTCATAATTGATTGTGAGTGGTTCAAGATCCGTATTTCAATTGTTCGCCATTGGTGTAACACCACTGATGACGAAAATCTCAATCGGTAGGCCAACTTCCCAATCACATCTCGATGTGACTCTTGTTCATCTTTCGATGCGAGTGTTCCGAGCTCATGACGGTCATGCCTGAACATCAACACAACCAAGTGATCTCACTGCGAGGTCTCAACTCACCCACCTCACACTTCTCTAATCGTTCGTACCCGTGTGACATGGCGCACCCCGAAAAGATAGGTGCCATGACGGTGCTACACCTGGGAGAACACTAACTACTTGATATTTTGTGAGAGATCGCCCTAATAAAAGTGACTACCGCGCAATCAAGAAGGGTGCATCATAAGGGATAAACATCTCAGGCAATTCATAATAGCATGATATGGTATAGATCTTTCTGACGGAGAAGTCTTTCATTTCTCCGTCTTTGGCATTTGCGTCGGTGTTCACCTTCGCTAAGATTGCCACCACCTTGTCGATGCACCGGATAATATTGCTATCTCTATAGCTAATAAAATAATTGCATTACTTAAGGTTGACACGCAGGTCATTAAAGTGATAATCATATGGCTCCAGCCATCATGCCGAATCATGACACACAGGTCATGTTAATTTACATTATATAGACATCTCATACATAATAAAATTATTATGAGCACTGCTATACCACATCACATGCAAACCATCCTGCAAAACCAAGTTAGACGCCTCTAATCGGTTCATACAAAAAAGGTTTTATGTGGCTTCTAAGGTTTCGAAACAAACCGAAACAACCTACGTCCCTCATCAAGTATGATAATTCAAGTCGCTAGATTAACATCTCGGGATGTATGAAGCACGAGATAATAAAATCTCGAACCCCATACTAAACTTCGTCATACGCATGACCCCCGTGCAGATCATATCTGCAATGCCCTTTCATCTGCAAATTTCATCTTTCTTTTGACTACGGCAGAACCCAAAGAACTGATAGCACTTCCATGATCAATCAGGATCACGGATTGCCATAACTTTATCAAATTCCACCATGCTGTCTCGAGATTGAGAAAACGAAAATTCTAGGGAAGCATCAAGAACGTCGGGTAACAGATTTCATCTGTCACCTGCATAAATAATTTTCAGCAATAGATCTCATCTACTCCAAAATTATATTATGCAATACCCATACATCTCCATGTATTCCAGATCGCAACCTGCATCTACGCATAGCACGGCTCATGATGCCACTGTAGGGGCACGTAGCAGAAAACAAAAAATTTCCGACCTACGCACCAGCCCAGGACCACTATGCAGACTGCATACATGGTTTGATCTTTTTCGTTACCGACTCGTAGCGCAGTGGGAAGTAGAGTCGATGACGAACGGCGGTGCAGATCCCCGCAGCTAGGATTTACAACCTCCCAACCGCGAGGATGTATACCCTCATCTGCTCCTCGGACAGCCCTCCGGGAGGCGGTCGAACAGCCCCCCCGGATGGTGTCATGGACAGCCCTTCGGGAGGACCTTCGAAACTCGAACGGTCACTCGGACAACCCTTCGGGAGGACCTTCAAAACTCGGACGGTCACACGGACAACCCTTCGGGAGGCACTCACAAACTAGGACCGAAACTACGATCTCTCTACAGAGTTGCACATATACGGTGTCATCTATCCAGCAAGGCTTCGCCGTCCAGAACTAGTTCCTGCTGGAACCCAGACAGCCTTACGGCTCTACGAAACTCTTTTCGTGGGAGGGAGAAAAGAAGCCAGATCATTGCATGGCACTTGTATGTAAGAAGGGATGAGTGTGGAGAGTGCCTCTCCACCTCTATTTATAGGAAAAACCCAAGGGGCAGGGGCACATGAAAAACCCCAAAATGCCCACACTTTATGTCACAGATAAAGGGCATAAAGGGCATAAAGGGATGTCAAGTGGAGCCCCATGGAGGAGCTGCACCCTCTAACGTCCCACCTTCATGGGGGGCCCCCAAAGGGGGTTCCTTGATCCTTCTAGAAGCCTTTTGGGAAAAGCCCCAAAAGGTGGCTTTCCATAAATATCCCAAAAAGCACTTTCACTATTCACGACCACATTTTTCAGCGTCCGTTCGAACTGAAAATATTTATGTGGGCTTAGAACGTTTCCAATACCCACCATAATAATTTTCAACGCGTTCCGAAACAATTCCGGTTTCACTGATTTTCATCTGCGAAACGCATCTGAAGTGGCTCCGGCAGCTCCGGAACATTTCCGGTTTTTATCTCAGAAAATTCCAAAAAGCTTCCAGAATGATTCTGGAACCCTGCAAGAATTATCAGGCATTTGCCGAAACCAATTTGACTTGATGGTATATCCCGAAACAACTTTTCAGTATCATCGAAACTCATTCGATGACCTCCCTCTGCGGTATGATTCCGCTGTCCGAAACTTTTCCGGTGTACGAAACTTTTTTCGGTGATTTTCTCTCAGATTCCCTGTCTAGTATTCAGCAGATAGATGACCCTTAAGCGTGTGACCCTATAGGTTCGGTGAAGTATAGACATGACCCGGAACCCCTTCCGATCAATGAACATCGGAGCCGTGGACACCCATATTGACCCCTATAGCCACACGAATGAATATTCGAGTGAACCTCCAGTTGCCGTGTGCTATTCCTTTTGCTTCGCGATATGTCACAAACACCCGAGGTGAGATTTATTGCATCCCCGTGGATCAACAACTTGTCCACTATGCTAGTTACCTCGTTACTGGTTTTGTTCTCTTTTCTCGTTTCCGTGTTCTGGCATCCCTGTGATCAAATCACACTGTGTCTGGCCAAACGATGATGGATACCGTAACACCGAGAGAGCCCGAGAATACCTCTCCAACGTCAGAGGAGCAAATCCCAATCTTGAGCTATCAAGTTACTTGACACACTTTTCCATGAACCCGTAAGCCGCCGTAATAGCCACCCATTTACGGATGACGTTTAACAAACCCCAAAGTTCATGAAGCAAGCATGAAGAAACTCGATACTCTCATGGTCTAAGGAATCATGCAAATGTTAACCATCTCTGTGTTATTTACCATTAACTTGTGACGAATGAATCTCATAGCATAACATCAATCCCGGTCGATTCAACACAAATGTTCTCTTAACATTGTGCCCTCAAAGTTGCTGGCATAGACATGCCCATGATCAGGAAAACAGAACCATCATGCAACACTTGAGCTAGTCTTAGAGGCCAGACTAGGAATACTTCTTACCGTTTATTATTCCACACGTGCATATGAGTCTTCCTCCGAGCCTCATGGATATTATAGACTCGAGAATCATGGCAGTTATAGCATGGAACATAAACATAATTATGAACTCGGAGATAAATAATATCATTTATTATTACCTCTAGGGCAAATCTCCTACAGTATGTTGGCGACCGAATGTTGTTCAGAGTCCCGGATAAGATCACGGACATGGCAAGGAGCGCCTGAATGATCCGGAGGTAAAGATTCATATATTGGATGATATGGTTAGGCCAAGGGGTCACTCCCACGGGGCTATAGCTCGGTGCAAAAGAAAGTTTTGCGGAGGTCAGAGGCCAAAAGCCGGAGACCCTGGCGCCTGGCCCGGGGCCAGACGCCGAGGCCCGTGGCGTTTGGGCCAGACGCCAAGGATTGAGGCGTTTGGTCCTGGAGTCCGAGTGGGACTCTTGCCTTTCGGGCAAAACCGACTTTGAGGAGGCTTTTTCTCCAAGTTTCGACCCCAAGGCTCAACATATAAATAGAGGGGCAGGGCTAGCACCAAAGACAACACCAAGATTCACCAAGCCGTGTGCCGGCAACCCCATCCCCTCTAGTTTATCCTCCATCATAGTTTCCGTAGTGCTTAGGCGCAGCCCTGCAGAGATTGTTCTTCACCAACACCGTCACCACGCCGTCGTGCTGCCGGATCTCATCTATACTTCACCCATCTTGCTGGATCAAGAAGGCGAGGACGTCATCAAGCTGAACGTGTGGTGAACAAGGAGGTGTCGTACATTCAATACTTGATCGTGACGGATTGTGAAGGTGTACAACTACATCAAACGTGTTGATAAACACTTTTGCTTAGCAATCTTCAAAGCTATGAAGATGCTCTCCCCCTTCCGTTGCTATACTTCTCCTAGATAGATCTTGCGTGAGCATATCAATTTTTTAAATTGCATGCTATGTTCCCCAACATATAGTAGCTAGCGTCGACCAAGCACGGAGAAAGAGAGGACACTTCTCTCTATTAGCTAGCAAACACAATATGGAACCCCTATATTAACCCTCGAAAACCCCCTAACCCCCCCCCCCTTCAAAATAAAACAAAAACCCCAGCTCCTTCCAGCTACTGATGCGTGTATGCCTTTAGGTCCCGGTTGGTATTACCAACCGGGACTAAAGGTCCTCCTGCCTGGGCGCCCCGCAGCGGCAACGTGGAGCCCCTTATCTCCCGGTTCGTAAGCAAACCGGAACTAAATGTTTTACGCTTTAGTCCCGACCCTTTAGTCCCGGTTCCAGAACCGGGACTAAAGGACCTCTGGAATCGGGACTAATGCCTTGTTTTCTACTAGTGCAAACAGGCAATCTAAATATCCTAAAGGCAAATCTTGGCACATTATTTTTATAATACAATGGATTTGTACAAGGGAATACTTTTTTAGAAGTTTCTTTAATTCAAGATTCATAAAGTTTCCATGGGCATGAACAAGTTAAATTAATTCCCCCACTTCAACGGTGTTCGTTTTTCTCACTTTCGCCTTTCTTTTTGAAAGTTTTAGGTTCCCCTCTATATTTTTTGTTTTTAAACTTTTTATAAACACACAACAGAATAGAATGACTCTCTAAAACTTCCGGATTGTCTCCCTAGCAGTGTTTTCTTTAAAGCCATTAAGCTAGGCATATAGTGCTCAAGTAATTGATCCTGAATCCCATGGTATATCAAAGTCAATTTCAATTAACAATAATTTATAATTTAGTACTGAGCACAAAGCAACATATATCATGCAATGACGAAGTCTAAATCTCGTCCTATGCATCAACATGTCATATAATAACAATTCATGCACATCAAGTAAGGCCAATGCATAGTATAAACAGTTTCTTGTAATTTTATCGTTTTGGAAACATTGAGAGGTGAAGATGTGATTCCTCTTGTTGGTGTCAAAACCGGCAGATCTCGGGTAGGGGGTCCCAAACTGTGCGTCTATGGTCGATGGTAATAGGAGGAGGGGGACATGATGTTTACCCAGGTTCAAGTAGCGCGGGTTTTATGGCTAGCAGCAGCGCGGGTGGCCACGCTACTAATAAGGCGCTACAACTAACTTATAGTAGTAGCACGGCCCATACCCGCGCTACTATTGTTGACGATATCAGCAGCGCTTTTTGAGAACGTGCTACTATTACCTAGCTATAGCGATTTCGCAGTCCCTCGTTACTGCTATATCTTTCATCATTTTCCCCTGTACCCCTTTCCCTTTCAGTTTCCCTTTCAGATACTAGATACTAGGTACTGCTAGTAGATATCAAATTCATAAACAATTACTGGGTAGTACTCCCTTCGTTCCAAATTACTCGTCGTGGTTTTAGTTCAAACCACGACGAGTAATTTGGAATGAAGGGAGTACTAGATAACAATTTCATGCATAGTCAACATGCATCCTCAAGCAGTACAAGGTCATATCAACGGCGATCATCATATGTAGTTCTAGATGATATCGACGACGATCATCATATGTAGTTCTAGATGATATAGCCACACACACATATGTAGTTCTAGATGATATAGCCACACACACATATGTAGTTCTAGATGATATCGAAGACAATCATCATCCTCAAGCCTGGGCGGTTGGTGTTCCTCATAGTAATTAGGATGGCATGTCCAACACGAAGATTCTTGCCATCGAGGAATTTCTTCCACCCAACCGAGTTGAAGTGTGTGCGACCGTCCGTGTCCACGCAGTAAGTACAGGTTGTGACGGAGCCCCTTGCAGTAAGGCGTAGTCCAGCTGAGCCTTCTTCATCAGGCTCGATACCATAACTCACAGATATGCTCTTTGCCAATTTCTCAATAAGAAAAACATATCAATTAATAAATAGCCTCGCAAATAAGTACATATGGATTATCTACACTATTAATAGTTTCCTTAGATTCTACACTAATAAGCATGTGATCGAACTCTACACTAAAACATATCATCGACTAGATTCCACACAACATACCATATCATTGGACTGTACACTAAGTAATTCATCGGATGATTTGCATTTGTAAGTATAACATACCATATCATGCCGATCAACCATGGTATTTGTCAAGCGGGTCACGAATGGCACCCCGACAAAGTCAGCACGTGGCGGAATTATGTCCCACAGGTTGGACACCTCCTCCTCACTCAGCCTTGTTCTTTGAGCTACGATGGCTTCATGAAGTGGGTCATCATCATCTTCATCGAGTGGGTCATCATTATCTTCATCATCTTCATAATCTTCGTCATCTTCCACCAGGTTGAGATAAATGACAGCCAGCTTGGGTCTTTCTGCTCGGAAGGAGAAGCTGATCAACTAACCACCAGTAAGACGCATGCGAGCGACGAAACGGGCCCATCCATCTCCTCCAATCTGCGACATATTGCGTCCTTTCTCGACCTCCATAGTGTACGCCCCACCCAGGAGCCTCAAATGTCACAATGTCTCCTGTCAGCTTGTTGAATTTCAACCTCACATTGCATGGGACGATCTGTGTAAACTAAGCAAAATGATACAATGCAGTAATGCCAACACTAAAAATAAAATAGTTATTACATTTCATCTAATTTCTTACCGCTGCATGACGAAAACTCGGCTGGAAGGATATGCCAAACAGCTTGCCAGTTGCAAGGCTGCCGGCGCATCTTGACTTGCACAGTCGACATAGTGGTGGTTGTGGTGGCGCCATTTTTCCTAAAGATCTAGTAACATATTAGATGACAAGGTACCACCTACATTTTGCCAAAAAGTAACTTGTTAAAAAAAAAGCAACTACGTACCTATCCATGTACAGAAAAATAACAATAAAATGGTGCATACTAAATCAACTAAATGAACTAGCCTACTACATCAACTAAATCAAAATGTTCTAAATCAACTAAATGAACTAGCCTACTAAATCAACTAAATCAAAATGTTCTAAATCAACTAAATAAACTAGCCTACTAAATCAACTAAATCAAAATGTACTAAATCAACTAAATGAACTAGCCTACTACATCAACTAAATCAAAATGTTCTAAATCAACTAAATGAACTAGCCTACTAAATCAACTAAATCAAAATGTTCTAAATCAACTAAATCAACTAGCCTACTAAATCAACTAAATAAAAATGTTCTAACTCAACTAAATCAACTAGCCTACTAAATCAACCAAATCATATCAACTAAATCAAAATGTTCTAACTCAACTAAATCAACTAGCCTACTAAATCAAAATGTTGCATATGAACTAGCCTACTAAATCAAAATGTAGCGGGCAAGAGGGAGAAGGAGGGGCGACTCGAGGAGGGAGAAGAGAGTAGGATGGAGGAGGAAGGCGGAGCGAGGAGGGGCCGGCCGGCGGCCAGTGGAAGGAGGACGGAGGAGGAAGGCGGAGCGGGGAGAGGCCGGCCAGCGGCGAGTGGAGAGGGAGAACGGAGGAGGAGGCCGGTACCGAGTCCACAGCAAGGAGGAGGAGGTGACGGCAGCGCAGACAGAGGAGGGGTGACGGGGGTGGACCGACGTGGGGGATTGACAGGGGATCCATAGTGAGTGTGTGACTGTGAGTGGATCAGATAGAGGAGATGGGAGTGGGAGATGGAATGGCTTAGCAGTAGCGCGCTATGGAGAAAGACGCTACTGCTAAGCTACCCAGCAGCAGCGCCTTTCACAATAAAGCGCTACTGCTATGTGTCAACATGTAAAAATAGGCTTTGTTCAATATATCAAAAATACATTGATCATCAACGATCTTTTTGTGTACAATCTGATTTGTCAATATGTGTCCTCACCGGTTTAGGAACAGGTGAAGACTCATATTCTAGCCACAAATTCTACACACAGAGTTCAATGAAGACCAAGTGCTTGTCAAAGTTTGAGAAGTAACATATTTAAGGTGGTAGAAACTCTCTTCACGGAGCGAGGTGGGACTAAATTTTTGTAGTAAACTTAGCAGTAGCGCTTATTGGCGAAATGCGCTGCTACTATGCTACATAGTAGTAGCGCCCTTCGTTATAACGCGTTGCTGCTATAACTCGCCTCGCGGCGACCTCGTGGGAATTATAGCAGTAGCGCGTCTTTGAGCGGACGCGCTACTGCTATATTTGTTTCAGCAGCGAGTTACTCTCGAGCACGCTACTGCTAATTAGCAGCAGCGCCTTATTTTAAAGCGCGCTGCTGATAAGATTCTGTGTATATGTTTTTCCCTAGTAGTGTCTCTATGGAGGTAATACCCTACTTCCTGCTTGATTGATCTTGATGAATATGAGTATTACAAGAGTTGATCTACCACGAGATCGTGATGGCTAAAACCCTAGAAGTCTAGCATGTATGATTATGGTTGCCTCTATGTACTAAGCCCTCCGGTTTATATAGACACCGGAGGGGACTAGGGTTGTACAAAGTCTGTTACAGAGAAATGAATCTACATATCCGAATGCTGAGCTTGCCATCCACGCAAAGGAGAGTCCTATCCGGACAGAGGTGAGAGTCTTCGGTCTTGTATCTTCATAGCCCATCAGTCCGGCCCATGTCAATAGGTCGGATGCCTGAGGACCCCTTAATCCAGGACTCCCTTAGTAGCCCCCGAACCAGGCTTCAATGGCGAGGTGTCCGGCGCGCAGATTGTTTTCGGCATTGCAAGGCGGGTTCCTCCTCCGATTACTTCAAAGTACCTGACTTAAAGAGTAGTATTCCGCTTTCCATTTAATGTCGCACCCATCGGCTTCCACACCTTCATGACTTCAGCTTCCACGTGTCGAGCGAATACCAGAGGTCGGGATATTTTTGAACATATCACCCTGACCATGTAAGAGAGGCGTCTATTTGAAGAGATTGGGATTTTTAGATCCATTCCACACCAAGCGAGGAATCCTCAGAGCTTGCTATGAGAAACCATTCCAACATGGCTAGTGCTCCCAGCTCTTCCTCCCGTGCCCACGGCCCCAGAAAAGGCGATTGGGAGAAATGTTCCGTATCCCACAATCAGCTAGTGAAGCTACAGACACAGGGATTTCTTCCCCCCGCGGATCTAGTCCCTGTTCGAGCAGGATTGACTTCCTTCGACGGTGGGGCTCAGGCGGAGAATTTCCCCAATCTCCAGGGGAGAACGAGTGTGCTTTGTTCCCTAGTTGTTGAGAGGTGTTGGGTTTCCAATCCACCCGTTCCTCTGAGGGCTTCTGGAGTATTATGGCCTCCAACTGCACAATTTCACTCCTGCCTCCATCCTGCATATCGCGGGTTACGTTGCTCTTTGTGAGCTATTCCTGGGTTGTGCGGCCCATTTTGAATTATGGAGGAAACTATTCTGCCTTGTCCCTCGTAGCCGGGAGGGATCAATATTTGAAGTGGGCGGAGCTGAGGTATAGCGCATCGCCAGGACCGGATACCTGTCCGGCACATCGAAGAAGGAATCTGAAGAGTGGCCTTACGAATGGTTCTATATCGAGGATGTCTCCCTTCCTGACCCAGTCCCAATTTTTCTTCCCGAATTTTCAAGCGTTCCATTAAAGAAGCGCCAAAACTGGCGCGCTCAGAGCCTCAAGGAGGAAGATAGCACGGAAGTCCGTCAATTGATGTACAAGATAAAGACGGTCGCTCAGTCCGGATTATCAATAGTCGAGGTAATGGCGACTTCCATAGTACGAGGGGTTCAACCCCTCCAATACAGAGGGCATCCATTGTGGCACTATAATGGGGAAGATGACGCCTCCCGCTGCGGTCGGAAGGGTCCGGACACCCCCGCCTCTTTGGCCAAAATATTGGCTGAACTATACAAAGGGGACAAAGAGGAATTCACTCGTATTAAGCGTCGAGATGGATTTTCCATGTACAATCCTCCTAGCTGGGTGAGTTCCAATTCCACTCCTCTACTCAATCTACTCCTGAGTCACTTTCCATGGACATTAATCCGTCCATTTGTAACAGGAATGGCGGAAGATCACCAAGGGGCTCCACAACCCTGCCCCATAGCCAGAGGACCACAACCGGGACCTTGACCCCGGATTCAAAGAGGATCCAGATATATTAGTGGAGCCCGAGGATGGGGTGTTCTACCAGGCGAGCTATGACGGCACGAAAGTGGCCATCACCACCGACTATCCCGGTCTTCTCCCTGCCTCACACGTAAGTAATTAGGAGACATCTCCTCCGAAAGAGCTTCCTCATTCTACCTCACCCACTGCACTATCTCGTTCTCCAAAGGGGAGGCACTCAGCGCGCCATCCTGCACCAGAGGCGACTCCAAAGAGAACGGCGCCCGCACCGGGCAAGCTTTCAAAGAGGAAGGCAGGCGAAGACACATCAGAGCCGTCATCAAAGAGGTATGGCATTGTAAATATGCCCTTTGGTAGTCATATCCAACTGTGACATTATCCGTTCGCGTCTTATCAGGAAGAGCGTTCGGCGGACTATGGCCGGGAGTCCTGCCCGTCATACTCCCAACAGCCAGGTTCCAGCCCCTGCCGTAACAACGAGGGCTGATACAGGAGTGCCGCCGGACTGTCCTTTGGCAGAGGATTCGGATGATGTGTCAGTCACAAACTCGGAAGTGGAGAGCGCCATGAGCCATCAACGCCGGAGGGCCGCTCTTTGCGATCCCGGCTTTACAACAGAGCCATTCAATGCCTTCAGCTCGGGTGATGCATACATCCGAGCTGCTCGAGATGGGCTTTGCTAGAGCCACAGACCAATATTTGAAAGATATGCGGGTGAGTGCACATTATATACCAGTAGCCCCCGAGACATGAAGCAGTTGATTCAGCTGATTTAAGGATCATCATAAAACCAGGTGCTTACGGAGAAGAACAACCTGTTGTCTCAAGAGCTGGAAAAGTGACGAACCCAGCTAGCTTCTGCGACAGGCGAACTGGAGAAATCCAAGAAGGCATCGCCTGGTAATGTGTCCCTCCATCGAGGAAAACCGAATTATATACCAGTAATGCTAACACAGTTGCATATCTTATGGTAGGATCGTCAGATCATCAGGGAAAGACGCTGGAAGTCGCACAAGCGGGTGAACAGGAATCCAAAAGGCAGATGACCGCGGGCGAACATATACTGACATGGGTCGGGGAGGAGAAAAACAAACTCCAGGATTCCAACACACAGCTGGGCGAAGAACTGAAAGATGTGCGGGCCGAGCTGGCTGACTCCGTAAAGGAAAATAAAAGGCTGCGAGGCGGCATATTTATTATGTGTTCAAACTTACCTCCACGTAATTCGGTGACGAAAGGAACTGACAGAGTTATGTCTGTAGGTATGCTGACTGGCCGCCCCGAAGAGGAGATGTCCGGATCTTCGGGCGATCTGCTAGAAGTCTGTCGCAAATGCACGAGCGAGCTCGGCAGGCGATGCAAAGTGTCGCCAAGGACTTATGGCCATCTGCCTCCCCTCCAGGAACTATGGAGGAGCTTGTACAACTATTCAAGGGAGCACGGCGACACTTATGATTATGGAAGATATCAGCCTGCCGGGAAGGTGCGCGAGAGGCCTAGGCCATGGTGAAAACACGGTATACCAAGCTCGATCCGAATCATATGGCCCGGGTCGGACCTTTAGGGTCGTATGGAAAAGAAATTCCCGTTAGTTTGGTATATGACCAGGTAAAAGTAGCCGCAAAATATTCTCAACAGGATTGTAAGCTAGACAACCTGTTGGATGACATAGAAGAGGAAATTTTTGAGTCCAAGTGACTATGTACTTTCCTCGACATATTTGTCCCTAGCCGGATTGTAAAATAATTGTCATGGGAGACCTTTTTGCTGCGACCTCTGGACCCAAGGGTGCGGAGTGTTTCCGAATACCTAAGCGGCAAAATAAACTGGGGTATGTGTGGACACCAGGCGTAGGGGTCATAGTTGCTTGAACAGACAAGTACCCGGCTAGCCATGTTATATTACATTGTGATTGTAAGAAACATCTTTCAGAGAGAATAGTTCTGTTAAGGGTTCCTTTCCCTGAGTGAGCATGTGTTAACGTGCATGTCCGAACTGTGATTGAAAAATCACAGCATATGTAACATCTGGGGGTTCATAGTTTACTGAGAAAAAAAACATCTTTAGTCCGCCCACCGAATATTCCCTTAAGAACGCGAGCTTTCGGCTTCAACCAGTTTGAGGTACACATCCGGATGACCCGGCAGTAACAATCGCAGAGGTGCTCCCTTTATGCCCTAGCTGAACTAATAGAAATGTAGGGCATAAGCATAGGAGCCAGGCAACCCAGCTTGACCAAAACTGAAGTCATATCGATGCATATAATGGCGAAGAAAAGGTACATGTGAGGAAAAGGCACATATGTGGTGAGCTTAATGCTCGAAAAATAATAATAATAAGCTTTTGTACAAGAAGCCCCCAGGTATAATGGACATACATATTTGAGGATGTGTACGTTGTAGGTGCAAGGTTTAGCTGCACGAAAGCTTTAAGGCTAAACAAAAAAGAAAAGGCGAAAAGAGAGGAAAAAGATAATGAAAACAAAAGAGAGAAAGAGACGAACAAAGAATTTGGCGCAAGGCATAGAATCTTCAGAGTCTGGCCGCGTTCCATGGATTCAGCTCTAGGCGATCGTCTGATGCATCATGCAGGCGGTACGCTCCTCCAGTGAGAACTTCACATTGATGAAGGGACCCTCCCACTTGGGCTTGAGTTTGTCCTTTTTCTTCTCCGGCAAGCGTAGAACGAGTTCGCTAACATTATAAGTCTTAGCCCGCACTTCTCTGCTTTGGTATCTGCGGGCATGTTTTTGATAAAATGCGAACAGGCTTTTGCGACGTCGCGCTCCTCCCCCAGGGCATTTGTCCTGCCGATCAAGCCCGGCCTCTCTCTCTTCATACATGCGCACTCGAGGTGAGTCATGAATGATATCATAGGGTAACACAGCCTCTGCGCCGTACAACATGAAGAAAGGTGTATATCCGGTAGTGCGCTTGGGCATGGTCCGCAGCCCCCAGAGTATGGAGTCGAGCTCCTCAACCCAGTGCTTGTCTGATTATTTAAAGACCGCACTAGTCTGGGCTTAATACCGCTCATAATAAGATCATTGGCTCGTTCGACTTGACCGTTTGTTTGCGGGTGATAGACGGAGGCGTAATCGAGCTTAATGCCTAGATGTGCACACCAGGTTTTCACCTCATCGGCTGTGAAATTAGAGCCGTTATAGATGATGATGCTGTGTGGAACACCATAACGGTGCACAACACCGGATATGAAGTCTATCACTGGTCCGGCTTCGGCCATTTTAACTGATTTGGCCTCTGTCGACTTAGTGAATTTATCCACCTTGACCAACAGATATTTTTTCTTACGGCTACCTCCTTTAAGGGGTCCGACCATATCAAGCCCCCAGACCACGAAAGGCCAAGTGATGGGGATTGTTTGTAGAGCGGTGGGTGGCATATGGCTTTGGTTGGCGAAAAGTTGGACAAGGTCATGTGCGTCTGCTCGGGCCGTCGGCCAATCGAAACCTGTACGTAAGGCCTTGCTTACAAGGGCCCGATCCGCGACGTGGTGACCATCGAGGCCGGCATGAATTTCAGCCAAGAGCTGTCGCCCCGCTTCCTCGGAGATACATCTTTGAAGTCTCCATCGTGAACCTTCTATGCTTTCGAGCGCCGGACATTGCGGCGCGCCTCATTCTGATCCTCATGGAGTTCTCGTCTATTAAGGTAGGCCAAGAAGGGTTCGGTCCATGGGGCAATGACTGCCATGATAAGGTGGGCCGACGGTGTTATTTCGGTGGCTGAGCCCCCGATGATATCGGTGTGTTTGGAATCTGTGGTTATAGTCGGGTCGAGACTGGTGTTGTCGCTCTCCCCTTGCCACATCACGGATGGCTTGAAGAGCCTTTCCAGAAAGATGTTGGGTTGGACGGGGTCGCGCTTTGCGCCGATGTGAGGAAGGACATCCGCCGCTTGATTATTTCCTCGAGCCACATCATGAAACTCGAGCCCCTCGAACCGAGCCGACATTTTGAGAACGGCATTACGGTAAGCCGCCATCTTTGGATCTTTTGCATCGAAATATCCAAATTTTTTTGAGATATTGCGAGGTTTGTATCCCCACGCACTTCCAGGTGTTGTATGCCCATGGAGACAGCCATCCGAAGACCATGCACTAATGCCTCGTATTCGGCTTCATTGTTGGAGTCTGTGTATAATATTTGGAGTATGTTTGAACTGTATCTCCAGTGGGGGATGTTAGGACAACGCCTGGTCGTAAGCCCGCCAGCATTTTGGAGCCGCCGAAGTGCATAACCCAGTTGGAATATGTGTCGTACTCTTTAGGGAGTTCGGCCTCTGTCCATTCGGCGACGGAAGTCGGCCAGTACTTGGGATTTAATGGCCCATCATGGTCTGTATGTTATGTCGAATGGGAGGAGTTCGATGGCCCATTTGGCAATCTGACCCATGGCATCGCGGTTGTTTGTTATGTCATTGAGTGGTACTTCGGAGGCCACCGTGATTGAGCACTCTTGAAAGTAGTGTTGTAGCTTCCGGGATGCCATGAAGACCGAGTCTGCTATTTTTTGGTAATGATGGTACCGGGATTTGCATGGTGTGAGGACAGTGGATACATAGTATACCAGCTTTTGAAGCGGAAATTTGTGTCCGTCCTCCTTTCGTTCAATGACGAGCACCGCACTCACGACCTGGTGTGTTGCTGATATGTATAATAACATGGGTTCGCCGATGTTCGGCGCGGCCAGGATTGGGTTGCTCGCTAAAAGAGCCTTTATTTCTTCCAGTCCGGCTGTTGCCGCGTCCGTCCACTCGAAGTGATCGGTGCATCAGAGAAGGCGATAAAGTGTCAATGCTTTTTATCCTAGTCTGGAGATAAAGCGGCTTCAAGCTGCCACACGTTCGGCTAGTTTTTGGACTTGTTTAAGGTCGGTTGGCGTAGCCAACTGTGACCAAGCTC
Organism: Triticum dicoccoides; assembly: GCF_002162155.2. Lineage (NCBI taxonomy): Eukaryota > Viridiplantae > Streptophyta > Magnoliopsida > Poales > Poaceae > Triticum > Triticum dicoccoides. The sequence goes on along the minus strand of NC_041386.1, from coordinate 706,526,936 downwards.
GGATTTTAGCTGGGTTCGCCTCAATTCCTCTATTGGAAACGATGAAGCCCAACAGTTTTCCAACGGGAACGCCAAAAACACACTTTTCCGGATTGAGCTTGATGTCATATGTACGGAGGTTGTCGAATGTGAGATGCAGATCATCTATTAAGACTCGACGCGTCTAGTTTTGATGAGGACATCGTCCACATACGCTTCATCTGTTTTGCCGATCTGTTTCTCCAGGCATGTTTGAATCATGCGTTGGTAGGTGGCGCTGGCGTTTTTAAGACTGAAGGGCATAGTGTTGAAGTAGAACGACCCATATGGGGTAATGAATGTTGTTGTGGCTTGGTCGGGCTCCTTCATTTTGATTTGATGGTATCTGGAGTATGCGTCGAGAAAACACAGTGAGTCGTGTCCGGCTGCAGCATCAATAATTTGATCAATGCGAGGGAGGGGAAAAGGATCCTTAGGTCAAACCTTGTTGAGGTCTTTGAAATCGACGCATAGGCGCCAGGATTTATCCTTCTTTGGTACCATCACCAGGTTTGCCAGCCAGTCCGGGTGATTTATTTCTCTGATGAATCCGTCCTCAATTAACTTGGCTAGCTCCTCCCCCATAGCTTGTCATTTGGGTTCGAAAAAGCGCCGCAGTGTTTGCTTGACTGGTTTATATCCCTTTAGTATGTTGACGCTGTGTTCAACCCACCTGCGTGGGATTCCCGGCATATCAGAAGGGTGCCAGGCGAATATGTCCCAGTTCTCGCGCAGGAACTCTCGAAGCGCGGCGTCAACCGTCGGGTCCAACTATGCCCTGATGGATGCTGTCTTCTTGCGGTCTGTCGGGTGGACTTGAAATTTGACTATTTCATATGCTAGTTTAAAGGAGGTGGATTTGGGTCGCTTGTCCAGGATCACGTCGTCCCTATCCACCGGGAGCGTACTACGGTTAACTCTTCGGCCGCGAGGGCTTCAGATAATGCCTCGAGGGCCAGGGCTGCGGTTTTGTTTTCGGCGCGGAGTGTTATGTCCGGATCAGTGGCAAGAGTGATAATAACATTGGGCCCGGGCATCATGTACCCGTAATGAGGTATATCTTGGAAGCCTGTGAATGCATCTCGCCCTAATAAGGTGTGATATCCGCTGCTGAAACGGGCCACTTGGAAGGTTATCTCTTCGGACCGATAATTCTCCGGCAAGCCGAATACCACATTGAGTGTGATTTTTCCTGCGCATCGCGCCTCTCGGCTGGGAATGATTCCTCAGAAAGTCGTGCTACTTTGCTCAATGCGGCTCCTGTCTATTTCCATTTTGTTGATAGTTTCCTCGTAAATGAGGTTTAGTCCGCTACACCGTCCATGAGCACTTTGGTAAGTCGAAAGCCGTCCACGATTGGACTGAGGACCAAGGCGGCTGGTGCCCGGACTGTCCTGAATTTTGGTTTGTCACCGGCATTGTAAGTTATGTCGTGTCGTTCCAGGGGTTTATTGCTGCGACTTGGCAGAATTCAGCGAGGCCGCGGAGTGCCCTTTTGTGCCTATTGTTTCAGGCGAAAGTATAGAGGACCGTCAATACTCTGGGGTTGTCGTCTTCCGTGGGGTGTTGCTCTGCGGTGTTCTTGGTGAGGAGATCCTCGCCGCTCTTGGCCACTTGCCGGAGTATCCAACATGCTCTAAGGCTGTGGGTTGGTATGGTATTCGGTGTTGTGTGTAATTTGCATGGCCTATCGAGCCATCCATCCAGAACGGTTCCGCGCCCCGTAATGGGCTTCGATTTTTTTACTATTGGATCGGACGACCGACGAGGGTGCATCCTTTTTGCCCGGACGAGGGGTTGAGTGGGAACCGGTTACTCCCAAGGAGCTGCCTGAGTTTTCGAGGCACTTTCCATTGTGTAGTACTTCTGTACTATGGTTGCCAAGTCAGCGAATTGTAGTACGCGACAGCGGTTAATGGCATTGAGGATTCCCTCATCCGTGCAATTGTTGCAGAATAACGAGATCGCGTCTTCGTCGCGACAGTCTTTGATCTTGTCTTTGACAAGGAGGAATCTGGTCCAAAAGTGATGGACCGTTTCTTGAGACTGCTATCGTATGTGCATAAGATCGCGTGTATCTAGGTGGGTGGGTGGATTTAAGTCCGAACCCTGGCCCAATTTGGGATCCGGAGTTTGAGAAACTTCCGAGCTTAACAGTTCGGGCTCCGGGATATCAATCAATTTTTCAGGTCCACCGTCCGACTCTAGGTTCGGAGGACGGGGCACGTCCTTCCGCGGACGGGTATCTGGTTCTTCGAGCTCGGAAATCCGAACATAGTTCGTCCTCAATATAGAGGAAGAGTTGGTGTATTGCTCCTCCACTACCGCTATCAGATGGGTGATCGGCAGAGATTTGATTTCTCTTTGATCAGGTCTAAGCCCAATCAGATCGTAGTAGTGTGTAGCGACCCCCAAGGCGGCGATGCGATCCAGGAGTTCATTTAAAGATGACAACTCCATCGGATCCATCCGCTTGGAGTATTCGAATTTGACACGGAGGCGATTTTTGATGACCCGAGAAGTCATCGTCGGCCTAAGGCCAGGGCTTCTCCAGAGGTGATATTGTCCTTGATAACAAGGCGAGCCATCAACCCTGTCTTCCACGTCACAGCGGAACTCTCAATGAAAGCACCAATGTCGGTGTCAAAACTGGTGGATCTTTGGTAGGGGGTCCCGAACTGTGCGTCTAAGGTCGATAGTAACAAGAGGCGGGAGACAAGGTGTTTACCCAGGTTCGGGCCCTCTCCATGGAGGTAATACCCTACTTCCTGCTTGATTGAGCTTGATGAATACGAGTATTACAAGAGTTGATCTACCATGAGATCGTGATGGCTAAAACCCTAAAAGTCTAGCATGTATGATTATGGTTGCCTCTACGGACTAAGCCCTCCGGTTTATATAGACACCGGAGGGGACTAGGGTTGTACAAAGTCGGTTACAGAGAAAGGAGTCTACGTATCCGAACCCTAAGCTTGCCATCCACGCAAAGGAGAGTCCTATCCGAACACAGGTGAGAGTCTTCGGTCTTGTATGTTCACAGCCCATCAGTCCAGTCCATGTCAATAGGCCGGACGACCGAAGACCCCTTTATCCAGGACTCCCTCACCTCTCTCATAAAAGTGTAGACACGGAATACAAGTTATTTAGTATAGAAGGCATGCAAGTAAAGGATGCATCTAGCTTGATAGACAGTACGTGGCTGCAATGGCTGCATGTATAGAATAGGTTACTCTTTGATTTAAGATTGAGATCTCATCGACCGAGTAATGCGGACGCACACCGGAGTAGCAGGAGTTGATTAGCCGCCCACACTGAACGACCGAGACGATCACACCTGCAATTAGATGGGAAAGGGTGGTCATTGTTGTCTCGTCGCTGCTACCGATGCCAAATCATATGAGGATAGCTTCATCTCATCGTTGTCGTTGTCGTGATCTCCGCTGCCGTCATCATCGCTCGCTGTGCTACGTACACAAGGACAGCTTGGCCATCTGAGTTTTGGTCGATTCTGACTGAAGAAGTGGCCGGTGGAAAGAACTGAACACCGGAGACCTGCTGCGGGAGCGTCATCATCTTCCAGGCCGATGGATGCAGCGTGCCTAGCGGATGAGACACAATCGCCGTCGACAGCGACGAAACTACAGAAAATAGGTCACTGGTGGTACCAGAGACGCAGCCGTCGCAGCGAGGTATGTGACGAGAATATTATATCGATGCAGATTAGTTCCTAGGGTGACGTTTGATATCCCTATAAAGAAGGATTTTGTTCGAACAAATTAATTATCAAATAATTATCTCATCTAATTTTATTGGCCAGCTAACCGGGTTTAAAACTGGGCTAGCCGGATAGGTAAATCAATACGAAGCAGTGGATCTCTTTGGAGGTGGGTCGACCTGGGAGTATGTACTCCTAGGAATACCATCCTATTTTAACTAGGAGAACGCCCGTGCGTTGCTACGGGCTAGCATCATGTTATTTCTAACACCTGAGTCAAACACAAAACCCATCCTAGGACGCTTCCTTTTGTTTTTTTGTTCGACCCTACCCTTCTCGCTCGGTTTCCCGCTGTAGCGGAACATTTCTCGCTGGAGCCACCTCTTCTAAAACCAAATGACGTCCACCTCGTCTTCACCGTGCATTGCAACATGAATTAAAATTTTCATATTTACAATATGTAGAGTTGGTTAAACTAACACATACTATTGACATAGAAAAACAAATAAAGATCACTCTCAAAGGTCCATTCAACTTTGCAAATGCACATTGACGTTGAAGGCGAGTGACAATCTGAACGTATTCCTAGTTACCAATAAGCGCCACCTCCATCCCACATACCATTAATTGCTAGAAGGGGTAATTGTTATTCTTCTTGTCTTCGTCCTTTCCCACATCTTTTACTCCTAACCACTCCGCCTACCATTTTGTTGGTGCCAGCGAACACCACGTTAACATCAATACGTTCGTCAATGACGCCATGTCTCCGTCTTTCTCCTTCATCGCCAGTTTTAGTTCTCGTTCTTATTTTCTATAATACTCCTTCCTTTTTTTGTTTTATTTTTTGGAACACTCTTTTCTTCTCCAACACTATGGACCACTTGGTGGCTTTAGTTATTTTGTACTTATTCTCCAAACACTCTTTCTTTCTACTATAGCATAAACCACCCAGCCAATGGCCCTGTTTGGATACTCTAACACAGTTAGAGTTAGAATTATTTTCTAACCCAAATAAGCACCTCTCCACCGGGATACTTGGGTTAGATGGAACTAACCCACTCTAACCCTCCCTGTTTGGATACTTTTGGGTTATTTGAACCCCCAACTAACCCAAACTAGCTCTAACCTCATGATCCAAACAGGGCCAATGTTGTGTCGTGCTGTCCTCCCTCATGAACGTTTCGGCAACCGTCAGCGTGTTGACATCCTTCAGAGCATGGTCGTCATCTATCTTGGTGAACACAAGGACGCCCATGTCGCGAGCGCATGGTGGCCATTGTTCATGTTGGCAAGTGGTGCTCGGCCATGTCGTTGAAAGCCTGCTCATCGTCCATGCCCACGAGCACTTTCAAAATAATTCAGCGCGATTAACTACTTGCATGATTAATTAAGTACACAAATAATTAACGGCCTACCTAATTCTCTGCATGCCTAATTAAATGCCAAAAAATCAATTAATTATCCGCCTAATTGGAAAAAATCATACCTCTAATTATCTGTATGCATAATTAATTGTCTACATAATTAATTGCATTAATCGCTCCATTTCCAAATTGATTTGGTGCGAACTTTTTTCCTATTTAAATGTACCTAATTAATTGCATACATAACTAACTGTCTAGTTAATTACTTGCATTAATGGTTTGATTTTCAAATTGATTCAGTGCTTGATTTCCAAAATATTTTGCACGAATGACTGCTACGAATGACGACCACGACTACCGAGTATTGTAGGACACATTTCCTTAACGAATTTCTTGACATTTGAATGACACACTTGATTTGAGAACTTGATTTTAGAATGTAGCATATTTAGCTTGATAAGAATTATAACATGAACGAGTCCATGAATGCCCTGTACGTGGCAATCCGACGACCCGCCTTCCGCCATGTCCGTTCTCGACGCCGTCTGTAATCCACGCTATGGCATTCTCGAACATCGTGTTGACATCAGGCCTAGTGACGGTGCCCTCCATGGTTTTACGCACGGCGTCCCTCCGTAGAGGCGTGTGGATGTGTATGCCCATAAAGAAAAAGATATGTTATTTTTGTTGTATTAGGAAACTTCTGATTATCAATTAAAAGTAGAGATAAAATCTTATGGTGAATATCTGATTTTGTTTTGTACAATTATCGAGAAATATCTTATGTCTCTTTTTTAGGAAGGTGATCTCACATATATGATGTGATTTTTGAATTCTTAATTACCTATTATTTACGTAATTAAATTAAATCAACACCTGCCAAAGCAAGCATGAAACAAGATCTCTCATTTAATGGGATCTGGGTTTTTAATAGGAGAAAGAAAAAAACCCGTGGGAAGGGTGGTGAGAGGTGAGACAAAAAAGACAGACAAAAATAAATCGGAGTACCAGGCTACCAACTCCTTCATTAGAAGTAGAGATTCAGTTGCCATATTTTTTTCCCATGGCAATCATGAATGGACACTTGACACCGGTACCTCAAAATAAACACCATACCCAAAAGCAGTGAAAGTATGTTGACTTATACTCAATGATTTGTCATTCATACCCGTGCTCTACATTCCTCGTCCCACCGCAGTGCCATCCTTTTCCTTTGCCCCAGCACAACCCCATAGCTGTTGCTGCTGATCCACCCACACCGTGATGTCCCAGCTGCTCAACCCACTCAACAACGCGACCGCCCCTCTCCCATCCCTACAGCCCCGAGCACGGCACTGTTGATCCACTGACATGGCTCTGGCTCGACCACGGGTTCATCTTCCCTGCATGACCCTGGCGGCAGCCTGTCCCACCAACATGTATATTTTATTGATAAATAAACTTGAACCAATCTAACTCTTGTTGAATCCGCGACATGTAACGTTTACTGTAGAATCAACCATTTTCTGTAACATGTTAATTCTTTAGTAAAGTGTTCTAGTTTTTTAAATTTTCAACATATTATGTAAGGCTTGGAGATCTGAACCCATACTTCCTGCGAAGTATTCACAAATAATTATATATGCAACATACTTCTTTCAAACAAACATATTTCCGTAAATGTCAACAAACAATTCACTAAAAAATATAATTGTCAAATGGTGTGTATGTGAAACTAACTGAAAGTCTAATTTTTATGAAAGAAAAAGCATTCCACTCACATATAAATCATCGCCTACAGACTTATCCTTAACTACCTTCCATCTTCTCTTATACTCTTCAACTCTTATCTTCCTGAACTCCATGTTGCAATTCACATATAATTAGCACCGGCACACGCCACCACAACCTCACATCGTGCCGTTGTCACCAAGCTCCCCAACCTGCTCGCCACCTGCCGCTACTCCGCGTCCCTATGAGCCTCGGACTGCTCCCCTCCCTGCACGCCTACCACTGCTCTGCTTCCTCACCTATTATCCGCCTCCCTAAGAGCTTCCGACTGCTCCCCTCACTCCATGCCTGCCGCTGCTCTGCTTCCTCACTCATGATCCCTCTCTCATGCCACAGCAGATGAAGTATATACATGATGGGTTTCAGCTACAAGCACGGAATGTGGATCAATTACAACAATCAATCAGCAAACTTACTTTTGTTTTCAGAGAGGGCCACTAGTAGAAAACCCCCCACTAGTCCCGGTTGGTAAGGCCCTTCAGTCCCGGTTTTTGAACCGGGACTAAAGGATCGTTACTAATGCCTCTCCCCTTTAGTCCCGGCGAACCGGGACTAAAGGTCGCGGCCACGTGGAGCTCCACCTTTAGTACCGGTTGGTAACACCAACCAGGACTAAAGGAAATTTTATGATTTTTTTTGAAAAAAAATTTTGAAATTTTTTTCTGAATTATTTTAACCTCCAATCTCTAATCACCACCCCTCATCACTGCTCAATTTATCCTCTAATCTCTAATCACCCCTCATCATTCCTAATCATCTAACTTCCCGAACGGTCATCCATCCTCCCACTCCCCCAGCCTGAGCACGCTTAACTTCCGGGTTCTATTCTCCCTCGTTTCCAAGTCTGCACTTGTTGTTTTGCTGACAATAGTAAGATGTCAATCCTATTAACCCTCAGGAATTTTGCGTGAGCATTTCACTGTTTGAATTTGAAACTATTGTTTTAAAAAACAATAATTATTTAGTAACACTAATATTTCTTGAATAATTAGTTTGACCATTGTTTGACCACAGTTTGACCAGATTTGACCAAAATTCAAAATAACTGAAATAATTATGTAGTAACACTAATATTCTAGAATCATTAGTTATACCATTGTTTGACCACAGTTTGACCACACAGTTTGAAACTTTTTCGATTTTTTCCACTCTAGATCTTAAAAGCCTCGTAACTTTTTTTCTGTTAGGTTTTTGAGGATTTTAAAAATGTTTAACGGGGTTCCCCCAGTTAAATTTGGATGTAACTTTTCGAGTAGATGATTTTTCATATAATTTTTTTTCACCCGAGTTAGTATGCAAAAGTTATGCCCATTTTACTAAATTCCAGAGAGATTTTGCAAATAAAGTCGAAATTCACATTTGCGAATTTTCCCAACAACTAGACCACATATCACATGGGAAACTTATTTTCTTTTATTTTTTTGACATTTTCATCATTTTCTTTTTTTTTGAAAATGAAAAGGCGATCCACGGGGGGGGAGGGGGGGTTAGAGTTTGAAAATGAGACCTTTAGTACCGGTTCGTGCCATGAACCGGTACTAATGCCTCAAACCCCATTAGTACCGGTTCGTGGCACGAACCGGGACTAAAGGTCTAACCCTTTAGTCCCGGTTGGTGCCACGAACCGGTACTAATGGGCATCACACCCTTTAGTCCCGGTTCGTGGCACCAACCGGGACTAAAAGGTCCAGACGAACCGGGACAAATGGCCCATGTGGCCCGGCCGGCCCCCTGGGCTCACGAACCGGGACTAATGCCCCCATTAGTCCTGGTTCTGGATTGAACCGGGACTAATGGGCTAAATCGGCCTGGACCAAAGCCCTCTTCTCTACTAGTGGGCGCCTTTTTTTGTATGAGTTATATCATCAAATCAAACTTTACTGTTTGTCCATTTCTGGTAATTATACCCATCTTTTGTCTGTTGTTTTAGAATGCTCACAGTCCAAGTTTTAAAAGTGACCATCAATATATTAAAAAATGTATGGACTTTCCATGTGAAAGCTGAATCGCTACTCCTAATGGAGCAGTTGGTGAATAGTCCGCCGGTTATTTTTCGTTGGTTTTATTTCGCCTCACCACTTTCGTTGGTTTTATTTCGCTGGTTTTATTTCGTCTCCCTCCCACCTGCCTTTTCGCTTCACCACCCACATAAACCCATCAGATTAGTTACCATATAAAAAATAAACGCAATCAATCAAGTATTGATGATCAGATTAGTTACCATATAAAAAATAAATCGCAATCAATCAAGTATTGATGGGATATTTCCTTACATTGATGTGATTTTCCTTTTCTTATCATCAATCATCTCCACTGCCTAAAAAAATATGTAGCTTTCCTTTTCCTGCCAACGACCGCGTCCTGTCTCCCTACATCCGCCCTCGTTGCTCTGCCTCCTGCACGAAAAAAACCTCTCGTTTGACCTCCCCCAAACCCCGCACGATGGAAAAACCCAGCCGCCTGCTTCCCCTCCTCCCGACCGCTCCATACGTCCAGATTGCGGCCCCATGCCCATCCTCCTCTCACGTCACGGTGGCTGATGGACTGCCGCCACCACCCTCCTACTCTCTCGCCGCTGTCGTCCTCCCGCTCGCTCGCCGCCACCGTCGCCACCAATCCCGACGAAGGCGCCGTTGCTGCTATGTCGCCTCCTTTCCCCATCCAAGCCTGACCATGGCAACGGCGCCCTCTCATGTGTCCCGCGGTGAGGTTTGGGGAGGCGCGACAACAATCCAGTAGGGATCTCACCGCGGACCCGTCCGCTGGGATGGGTGTTGCCTCCGTTGCGAATGGGATCGAAGGGAGGGACTACTTCGTCGTCAAGGTTGGCGAGGCAGCGGCCGATTGGGAGCCCGGTTGTGAACATGGGAGTTCATCCCCATGGAGGCGGCGGCCGTGGAGATTGGATGTGAAGCAACCCCACTTGCCGGTGGTGGAGGTTTGCCGTCCATGTGATCCTTTCTTCTCCCGGTATCCCCATTCCTTGCCTCACATTACAAAAGCGAGCATGAATAAGAGCAGGGGCTGATTTTCATCAATTCATTTCTCATATTTTTAGTTGCTTTTTTGAGATTATACAAGATGCTCCCGATCTGTTTTGTCAAATTACTTGGATCATCTAATGGAAATGACAGCCATCGTATTTTTCACCTCATGTTATTTCTTAATCCTTGTCCCACTAGGCATCCACTACATGTTTGGTAATGACGTGATGTTGAGGCGGCTAGGAGAAGCTCAGCAGCCAGATCAAGGGCTATCGAGATGGATCTGGGAGCCAAGCAGTAGTTCTTCTGTTAAATTTTGGTTATTATCTTTTCTATTGTTACGATTGTGGGATGATTGATTTTGACTCGGTGTAACATTTTCATTTGTTTCCCCAGCTTGTTGGCGTAGATGCATGGCACTGCGGCAACTAATCAAGAGCGAGGGCAGTGCACAACAGAGCTATGCTGAATGTAGCGAGCCAACCATATGTTCACACGAGGGATGGGAGAGGAGAGGAACATTAACATTTTTCATGATTTGGATGAAAATTTCAGTTTGTAGTTTCTCCGTACGTGGCAACACACTAGCGGTACTCATGGGCTTAGGATGAAAGTAGCGCCAGCAGAATCAGTACGTTGGATGGGAAGGCGGTTGTTGCCCTTGTACCTTGGTGCTAGCCTACCGTGGGGGCCTCACTAACTTGCTCGTTGCGAATACGAGTTCGTGGGGTCGCGAGTTGCTGCAGATTTGTTTTTATCACCTTTTACAATATTTATTGATGTATCCCTAACTCATCGAGTCATTTTAGCTTTGATTTCCCATATACGCCAGCCTAAATATCCCATGGTAAGAATATTTGCATGGTTAGTGGACATTGTCCCTTTTTTTCTAATGTTTAGTATTTTATATTGCTGATAGAAATAATTTTATCCGCTTGATTTAGGAAGTGCACATAGGTAGGTCAACATATTTTGTAGCTTTTTCAGATGTAGAAGCATATGTTGCATAATAAATTATTATTTTCAAGCATACTCACATTTCACTAACAAATAGGGGGAGGTTCAGACTTCAGAGCAATGATAAAAAGGTTTGTTCCTCACTCTTTTGTTGGAATTTTAGTTCCAAGTTAACATGATTTCTTATCTGCTTCATAAGTCATGCATTTGCTTAATTAGGTGATAAGTAGAGCAAAAAAAATTGATCATGTTATTGTGGGATTTGTTTAGACTCCAGCATAAGGAATTCTGGCTTAAGAAAAAAGACTTTTGGCTTCTTTAATTACAAATTGATTGCAACATCGTGGTAGTATGTGATTTCTCACATCTGGTTATAATATTTGTGAAGACGTGCATTGCACGTGCACTTGGAAGCGGGCCCGTGGCCGGCGCCGGACGGCGCCGACGCTGACCCGGGCCACCTCCTCCGCGTATTCTTGGAGCTGTGGTTGGCCGATTTACATGAAATTAATTCCCTCAGTTCTGGTGGCAAATATAATACACATAATCCATATTGTTATGCACTAGCGTGTGTGTGTGAAATAGATGGATTATGGTCCCGTACCCAATAAGATGGATATGTGTGTGTGTTAGAGAGAGGGAGAGGGGGAGAGAGAGTGAGGAAGAGGGAGGGAGAGTGTGTGTGTGAGGATTTGATGGTAAAAAAGGTCGCCAATGTCGTAATATTGAACTCTTAAAGTTTATGTGACCCTGTTGCAATGCACGGGCGTTCTTCTAGTACTATATATAAAAGAGTACTAAGACTATTCACTCAAATTTCCACTATTGGTCGCATTGTGGTACTTTCCAATAAATTGTTGCTCCGATCCTTTTATTTTATGAACGAGTGCGCATCAATTCTTAAAAGAATTACCACTAATAGTTTTAAACTATATACATTGTGAAAACTAATAACTACTACCTCCGTCTCTATTTACATGGCGCCCTCGGGTTTTGTGTTTGAACATTGACCAATAATAGATGATTCACATGTCCGAAATTCAATGGTATAACTTTTATGAACTAACCCACGTTTAGTTAGTCAAAAGCTGAACCCCAAAATATGTGGGGGCATGTAAACAAAGGAAAAAGGTGTAGATTTAATGGTGAAAAAAAATTCAAGCTCGCAAGTGACCAACTATCCGCAAATGGTGAAAAAAAATTCAAGCTCGCAAGAGCCCTACTATCTGCAACCTTCATTGAATCAGGTGAATCTATACTCCAAGCCAAACATAAAATGTTTGCATAGAGTAGTGCCACACCAAATACAGTCATGCGATGGCTAAGAAATCACCTACACGAACAGCAATCTGTTTTGGCAAATTATTGACCATTTCAAATTGTGGAAGGGGGGAACGCATGAAAGACGAACACCATAGATGACAAATAAACCCTGCAACGCTTCCATTGCAGACCCCCAAGCAGCACTTGAAACGAAAATTTGCACATACCGCGGCCCACATGCCAACAAACCATGCTAGTCCCGAACACAAAAGCTCCAGGAAGAAAGGCATTAACTGTAGTATATTCAGAAGTTGTCCAGTGTAGCTGTCAGATGAATGAGACAAGAAATCATGAGTACAACCGAGGTTTCAGAAAAATAGTACAGAAGCACCTTCCTAGGCCTCATGCCTCCAGCTGCAGGTAGTAGTGTGAAAGAGATAGATGACAAGGATGACAAGTGACATCATGCAAGCTAGCCATTTTAGAAATTGCTCCATACTTGCATACTAAAAGATCCTTCAGCCATGTACCTGAACGGTAGAAGCGATATGACATCAGATATCTAAACGGTAGAAGCGATATCAAAGTGAGCATATAAACATATACTCTGGTATTACAAAAATAAGCTCCTATACAATATATATATATATATATATATATATATATATATATATATATATATATATATATATATATATATATATATTCATTGGTCAGCTGCTAGATGCGAGCATGTGACATTTTTAGTCAGAGTGATGACATTGTACCTTTTTTGTAGAGTGTGTCACATCCCAATTTGAATAAACTATAGTCTCGCGTGTAAATCAGTTGTTGGTAAATTATTCTCGAGAAATGACTTGTTAGGGTATGTGATATTATTCACTATATAAAAAAAATGTGACATTTCTCTCATAGCAAACAATTACTTTTTCCAAAAATAATAATCATGTGAGCATAGAATTATGAATGGAATAAGACCCACATCAACATGCAACCATGCATGGAGAAACAACCACCACAATATTCAACCATGCATTGAAAGATGTTCTTCATTCAACTATTCTACTTATAGTCAATAAATATTTTCCTCTACAAAATCAAAGCTAAGTCCAGTAGATTTCATCTCAAAAAAGAACTCCAGTAGGTCTTGCTCCAACTCTATTTGCAAGGCATCTTTCTTCTTCTACAAGGACAAAAACATGATCAAGGCATGCAAGATTGAGTTCATTTATAGAAACAAATATGAGGGCTAGTGTTTGATGATGTACTTTCTGCAGTCCGAGGAAGTACTCAATTAACTCTAAGACTGACAACAATCTAATATGTTACTCAAATACAATGGTGTGCACTATTATTCAGGCGACCTGATATTCAAGTACTAACCGTAGATGAAAAGTTATGATGTCAGTAAATCAGGCATTGAAGTGATGGCCGGTTAGTACATACTATCAGATTGATTTACCCCTGCTAAAATAATTACAGTCTAAGTGGCGGACAAAAAAACAATCATATATACTCAGCCTGTAGTTGAATTTGCAGCAGCTGCCTCGAAAGAAGAAAACAGAGCAGCTGCATCTATCTCCTGTAAACCACGCTTGTCAACCGAGACACCGTAGCCTCCGACAGAAACACACACAATTGTTTTAACAATTTGTGAGAAGCACAACAAATAATTTAGCCAATGCATAAGGAGGAGCCACTACAAGTAACAATGATCTTGCTCTTATCTCTCTTTCAGAGTCTATTGCAGAAGGCCATCATAGCCTCAGCATTGATACACATAACAAATCTAGTCGAGTAGCATCAAGAAAGGAACACGGGCGAGATTGGCAACCCCGTAGTTCCAAGTGCATCAATCTGCAATGCGGACAGAAACACAACGCAACTTGCTATTGCAGTTTCAGGATCGGTCAACATGTATGAAATATGTAAGGAGCAAACGAACTTGTAGAAAGATTAGTAAAACCTGTCACCTGTCCACACCTTCTTTCTATTGACGCGGGCGAGCAAGCGACATCAAGGATGCCAGCAAGAGGGAGCAACGAAACACCAGACGTCTCAGCAAAAGTTATTTACGTTCATTCCACTTCGGCATGTGTTCTTTCCTTCATTATGTGTGGATAATATGATTATGCAGTATAAAGAAAAATTAAATGCACACAAATCTATTTGGTATCTGGATAAAAAAGACCAAACTGGTTTCTTGCTTCATGCATAAAAACCATTTTGATCGTTGCCTCTAAAAGGACAGATAACAAAAAGAACCCAGATTATGCACAGAGAAAAAATATAGTACCTTGGCCTCTTACAGAACATAGCGTCAAGCATCGAGGCAGCCGTATCAACCGGACCATTTTATGAGACTTCAAGGGCGTCAAGGGAGCCGGCCTGTCCACACGAAGAGCGGACGGAAGGCATCGTTTATGATTCTGTTCAGCAAGATCTTTTATGATTCTTCCCCATGTTTTTAATCTCAGTTGCATGGGCCACATAAGTTGCAGTTTTTAATCTAACAGAGAACTCAAGAAAAATTTCATTCAAACCTGCAACATCTGAAATCAGTAACATAGAATTTGAAAATACTATTGCATTTATTGTACATAGGTAGGAGGAACGTGAAGATCATATGATGCTTACCTTCGATGTTTCTTGAAGGTTGCCATTGGAAACGTAATCCACAATGATCAACCGATCACCACTATACTCAAGAAGCCTACTAAACCTAACCGAATTTAGGTGCTCAAAGCATCGGGTATCTCTGTCATTCCGGAACTCATGGCCCATACTCTTCTCATTCATGTTCTGCAATGTAACAGTCACCAAGCTATACAAACTGAAGATAATGCTAATCTATGAACAAACTCAAACCCTGTGACTTTTGTAATTGGCAAAAAGAAAATTATTACCAGGGTTGACTATTTCAGCAAATATTACACAAAATGGTACTCCTGGAAAGTTCTCCCCACAAAATTTCAGTGCAATTGAGTTCAAAATACATAATCAAATTAAGATCATATGCGCTGACCAGCTACGTTTGAGGAATAGTACATTATGACACGACAAAATTATAAAATATAAATTCATCTAGGATGAAAGGGCACACAAATCATTGGTGAAAAGACATGGAAGGCGTGTCCGCAGTCATTTAAGTTCCAACATGCCAAATCAATGTCACACATTTGATCAGACAACTCACGTGCATGGTCTATTCCTCTAGACTGATTCTGATTGCCATCAATTATGATTCTTCTCTGCGGAGTATGCCCGTCCAGCACGTGATGCTCGGATTATTTGGGCAGTCGTGGTGGACAAGTCGATTGCTGCCTTGGCGGCCCGTCGTGGTGACATCCAGCTATTGCCCCGTGGTGATGGGGATAGTACCAAATCTGAAGCAACAAGCAGCCAGGCTTCCAAAAATCCATTGAAGGCAGCTCAATTCGCATGCCAACCCCAACCGATCCCTCGACCAGAACCCACAACATACCCCGCCGCCTGGTCCCTAGCCCACACCGCCGACATCGAGGGATCCTGAAGCCGAGGCGCGATCTAGCACAGTGGGGGGCTGGCCCCGAGCAGCGACACGACGTGTCCATGGGTGGAGAGCATGATAGTGACGACGGTTCCCTCCATCATCACAGCCGTCCGGAGAGGGACGTGGCCACAGCCGACGCGATCATCAGTGATGGCGAGGCGGATGAGTCCGGCAGTGGAATAGGATTCAATTAGAGCGCTCACCTCACATGCTCCGGTGCCGCCATGATCAGTTCTTGGTTAAATCCTAGCAGCCCGGATCGCCTCCCAATCACCACTAGCATAACACCGTGACGTGGTGGACGCTGCCTTGGTCCAGCAAGAATTCAGGATCCTGGACGTGATCCGCGGCGGGTCCTAAACGAGGATGGTCCGATGGAGGGCGGCGGCTTTGATGTGCGGGGCGATGACGAAGGGATGGATCCGCGACGGAGGGATGGAACGGCGGCGGCGAATGGATGAACTGGCGGTGGAAAAGGGATGGATCTGGGGCGAAGGGATGGAGGGTGGCGTCTCACGACCTGCTGTGCGAGTCGTGCGGCGCTCGAGGGCAGGAGGCCTTGCTCGTACACACGCACGATGCTGTCACTGTTTCTTTTGCTGGTTTTTTATGGTAGGTTTTTTTCGGTCCGTTTTCTCTACGCATTTTTTTAGGCAGTAGAGATGATTGATGATAAGAAAGGGAAAAGCACATCAATATAAGAAAATATCCCATCAATACTTGATTGGAAAATCACATCAATATAAGGAAATATCCCATCAATACTTGATTGACTGTGATTTATTTTTTATATGGTAACTAATCTGATGGGTTTATGTGGGTGGTGAAGCGAAAAGGCGGGTGGGAGGGAGACGAAATAAAACCAGCGAAATAAAACCAACGAAAATGGTGAGGCGAAATAAAACCAGCGAAAAATAACCGGCGGACTATTCACGAACTGCTCCATTAGGAGTAGAGATTTTTTTTGCGGGGGTGTACCATCCTATTGACCCCTTCTTCAAATTAGATAGAACGGAAACGGGACGCACTCCTACCAAAGGCTCGCATACAAGCAATTCAAGAGGACTTGGCGGGATTCTTCCTTGAAGAGATCATACCTGAAAATAGAGTATATCATCGGGAAGTGGAAATTAAAGTTGGTAATTAGATATGCAGTAGCGTCGAATAGATATACGAAAACTTGTTGTTCGACCAAGCATGGAGAAAGAGATGCCACTTCTCTCTATATTCATGATGATGTTGTGTAATGCTTCCTTCATTGCTATATGTATAATAGCTAGCATCTAGTTGAATGAAAAATATCAAATGAAAATGAAAATGCTAAATGTAAAAGAATTGAATGGCAAATAGAAAAAGAAAAGGAGGAAAGACAATATGAAACCCTATACTCTCCAAAACCCTAAGCCCCTCCTTAAAAAACCCCAGCGCTTGGCTGGTGTTGACGCTTGGCTGCCTTTTAGCAGGGCTGGCCCTGAGGAGGGCGAACGGGGCGGCCGCCCCGACCCCCGATTAGGAAGGGGCCCCGATGGCTCTGTATGTGATGTTCAGCCCATATAGTAGATCGACCGATTGATTTTAGAAAAGGAAAATGGAATCGTAGCAGATCGATTACTTCAGGGCTTGCTGTACGCCGCGGACTTCTTGCCTACCACTCCTGCCCCTCAATTTGGCAACAAATGAACCATGCCAAGGTCTATGGGGCCCCGCCCACGCCTTCCAATTGTGTTTTCGGCTGCTGGGCGAGATTAGTGGAGGTACGTAATGTGATTTTCCAGATTCCAGTCGACCTAATCATCGTCTTCAACGCAAATCCCCTCTTTCATTAGTCTTCTCAGATAGTTCATCCTCGTATATCTGTCCTCTTTATACTCCTCTTTCTTGCGTTAATTGGGATTAGAAAAGAGAAACTCCGAATTTTTTTCGTGACTCGTAAACAGCGGCAAAATATTGCAATTTCTAATTTCTAGCCACCCAGGTACCTTGTTCCATGCCGTTCTTAGCATTTGTTCTTAGTTACATCTATCATATGTTTGGGTGTTAATTAGCAAGATCTGTTGCTAATGTAGAAACATGTTAGCTAGAATACATAATAGGGCAGAAAGGAAAACATGCATACAAATTGATTGAGTTCCAGAAAGGATATATTGCCATTTTTCTAAACATATATAAGTATTTCTACCCCTAGGAATTCCGAGGAATTAGCTTTAGTTACCATTTAAGAACAACCTTGTACGCATGCTTTAGTTACCCTTATATGATGATATTTTAGTACGCATGAAAATGTTATTAACTCGCATAATACAAATTATATAATTGTTGATTGACAAGAGCTACTGTAAATATTTATGATTCCAATTTTTTTGGACAATCAGGGTGATAGGGTAACAGAAATTCTATTGTACTAAGTAGTAGGAGTATTTATTTGCACTTGAAACAGAAAACAAATATGGCCTTAGGGCCCCTCTGCATTGTCTTGCCCCGGGCCCCTGAAATCTCAGGACCAGCCCTACCTTTTAGTACTGGTTGGTCTTACCAACCGGGACCAAAGGTCCTCCTGCCTCAGCGCCCGACAACGGCCACGCGGGACTCCTTTAGTCCCGGTTCGTAACACAACCGAGACTAAAAGTGAGGGCCTTTAGTCCCGATTACTTAATCCCGGTAGCAGAACCGGGACCAATGACCTATTTTCTACTAGTGCTCATGGGTTCTTATTCCAGATTTTTTATGGTTGAGAGACGGG
>NC_041386.1:706496719-706508013 GCF_002162155.2 Triticum dicoccoides | reverse complement strand
ACGGCTTGCTTCAAGATTGGTGGAGCGTAACCACACCCATCCTTGCCTACATCTGTGTGCACCTGCAAAGCAGCGCAAAAAAAAATCATTTTCCTGGAAGAGAAAGAGATTTCACCCATTTCAGCTGATTATGTTGTGGTCAATCATCAAAACCTGCCAGAAGTGCCAGAACAGTGCAGATACAGAACTTGGATTCCAGGTAAGAGCCACCCTCAAGTGCCAGAACGGTGCATGATAAGAGCAAAGTTTTAAATAGCCCGCTAAGCTATAGCGTGCTTTAGCGGTGTTATAGCGAGCTATTTAAAATGTTTGCTGATGTGTTTGGACAAATAACCCTTAGTGCAGGACCTCTTCTAAACGCTATAGCGTGCTATAGCGAAGATATAGCCGAAAGTCCTCTTCTGAGCTCGTGCGCATATGCCCTCGTTATCGTCCCCGTTCAGCCCCTTCGAGATTGCCAACCCGCCATGTATAGGCCCAGGTATATCTTTCGTATAGTGACTTTTTCTAGAGTTGATGGCCCACATCTGGCCCACTCTGACAACTAGTAGTAAAGTCGACGCCGTTAGCTATGGGATATTGCTGCTCCGATTTCTCAGCATATGGGCTGTTAAGCTAAGATTCTGTTCCAACAGCGTCCGTTCACACATGATCATTTATTACAATATAAAAAATATCGCTGTACATTATACACAGTTGCACCTAAAGCCAGGCATCCTGCAATGACCCAACGGAGACACCTGAAGCTGCATCGACAGCCACACCGATTCACAGATGATTCTGACGCGTCCGCTTCCAACACCGTCACGTCACTTTCAGGTTACAAAATATCAATACAATACACAGGAACCGAGCTAATGCTCTGAACTTACAGCTGTTCATCAGAATCATCTATAATCAGTCGAGTATACTCTGAAACCCGTAGCGACAGAGAAGGCACCAGATAACTTGGTCGAAGCCATTCACTCTATTTCCCCTCCCACTGAAACTTGATCTTACTCCAACTACAGCTTCACGTGGATGACTGAAACCAAGTCTGCCCCTCAACTCCCTGCTTATACACAACTTGGGCAAACCTCCTGCCCTTGGTGTTAAAATTTTGAATTTGTTGTGTTCTCCTCAAAAAATTTACTACTTCCTCCGTCCGAAAATACTTGTCATCAAAATGGATAAAAGGAGATGTATCTAGAACTAAAACGCATCTAAATACATCCCTTTTTATCCATTTGATGACAAGTATTTCCGGACGGAGGGAGTACAATCTACTGCTCCCATTCGCCCACATTTTTTTGATTCGCCCTTCCTTATCAGCACGCACAAGCTAAGTGAAATGTGGATCCTTTGCACCCAGTTTAGTGAAAACCTCCATAGTCTTGCTCACATCATCCTATGCCAGCTCATGGCTTATTTTCCACACAAATTATGGATTATGGAGAGCTCGGTTGGTCAAAAAAACTCCTTATGATGTTGTATTACCTTGGCTAGATTGACATTTTTTTGCTGTAGCTGCTTCACCAAGTCTCGGTTGTAAACGTCGATGTCTTTGTGTGAAGGCAGTGTGTTGTCTCTCCGCAATTAAGAGACAAAGATTGGTTGTGTTCCTCCCGATGCTTTGATATGCACCAACCATTGCCTTCCGATCGCAACAGTCGTATAAGAGCCGGACACTCACAATGGCATGACCGACTGTTCTCAACACCAGCCTTTCCCTGCATAGCACAAACAACATTTACAACTTTAGTTTTGGCCATTGATATCACCACAAACCAGCAGTACAACATGGAGAATTCCGAAATGAAGAAGTACTCACCGCACAGCTGCAAATGATTTCCTGCCTGCATTTTGTCCTCTAAACATTTAGTCTACTTTTCCAATATGTAATACCAAACCCCTTCTCCCAGGAATACAAGTCGTAGAAGTCGTATGCTTCACCTAAAGATCAAAGCTTATCCCCAGTTTCAGTACAATCAGATTCTCCCCTGGATTCTTATCGAACCCGTGAATTGCCTTCTCCTATGCACTTGGGCGATTAGGACAAGGTGTCCTCCTTGACGCGGCCACACCAATCATTACCCTGCATGCATTCCAGAAATGTTTAAATCAGCAGATGCTTACATCAAGCACATGATACTCAAGTCAAAACTTTTGCTATCCTTGTGCATATCGCAGCTCGATGTCAAGGCACAACAAGTACTCAAACTACTACCCAGCTGTGCCATCACCTAGATAAATATTGTTTCAGTTATCATAAGTACACATTGAGTTTGCAGTACAACTTTGCTACACACACCAATCTTCAGGCTTCTACAGAGGTCATTCACTTTTAGATATGTCAAATAATTGTCAAATTGCACCAGCATTGTCTACATATGCCAATGAAAGAACTACTGTCCATAATAATTGCTACTTATCGAGATATATTACTTGTTAAAATGCTCTTCATCACCTGTCATGATTAATTTATTTGAGCACCCTCACAACAATAAAAAATATGCATATACACCCATCACTTCAGGCTTGACTCACTTTTTCCTGAATTTGTAGCACTGAATGCGCATACCGTTGTGTCCAGCCAAGAGCTCTAGGGTTCATCTCGCCTGTAAACAGCTCAGATGCATGTCGCAAATGGCTGCTACCATTCATCCACATCAGACATTTTATTCGGTCTTCCCCATCAGCTTGGACTCGATATGCGAACTGCGGATTGCTGGCACCCAACTCGTTAGATAATTCCATCGGTTTCCTCACATCATCATCCGCTTGTTCACAACCCAAATTCCCGCAGAATGCTCTCAATGATCGCTTAATAAAGGGGACTTTTTCCATTTAACCAAAAAATCTCCTAATTATGTTGTCAACATCTTTGTGTTTGTGGGACGGCCAGTGAACTGTTACCCAACAATTTGGAGACAGTGAATGATTGTGTTTCTCCCTGTGCTTAGCTATTTACAAACCATTGTCCTCTAACCTAAGCAATCGGATCAATGCAGGGCATTCACAATGGCATGATTGTGTATTCTCTAACCCTGCTTCCCCTGCATATCAACAATACATAAATTATAAATCATTTCCTTCACAAACTAGTTCACATTATTTGCTGGTTGAAATTTATTTGCATCATCAAGACTTACCACGCAACCTCAAATAATTTCCTACATGCATTTCGTCCTCTCGACATTTAATCTGTTCTGCCCATATGTTATACCAAAGCCATTTTCCCAAGAGTAAAGATTATAAAATCATAAGCCTCTCAGAACGTATCAAAGCTAGCACCCAGTTTTTGCCTTATCACCTAATCTCCACGCTTGTCGGCGAAGCTCCTTATAGTAGTATCCAAAGCAGTAGCCCTCGACTCGACCGACATGGACTCCTACTTGGAGCCGCTGATCCAATCCTGGCCCTGTTAGCACAACAATACAAGTTATGGAAAACCGCACCCTACATGTCTTAGTTGATCGCATTTGCAAATCAAGTTATGGGAAATCTCTAAGAAATTGCAGCTCCAGCTATACCATCTTACATAACTGAATGAATCTAGGATACATCACCTCTTAACCGGCTGCAGCAAGAACTCCATGTCTTCAATGGTGTCGCCCTCCTACGCAAGCATGCCGCCATCCCAGCTTCTCTTCTGCCCGGAAGAACTGGATAATTGCAACCTCCTGTCCAACTGAAAAGTGAAGTTCCTATCCCCGCAGCCCAGACAGAATATAACATTATGGGCCACGACAAGACCTTGTGTTCTCAACCCCAGCCTTACCCTGCAAAAGTTTTCACAAACTTTCATCAATTACCAACAATGGAAGAATTCCAGAATAGAACCGAATTACCGATCACAAACCAGCAAAAGCAAAATTAGTCACTAACCGAGCACCCACAAACTATCTCTTGCATGCACTTCGTCCTCTCGACATTTAGCCGGCTCTTGCCATAGCGGATGCCAAACCCCTTTTCCCATGAATACAAATTGTAGAAGTCGTATGCCTCGGCCAGAGTCGAAAGTAATGCCAAGAACCGTTGTGATCACATTTTCAGTTGGGTTCTCCGGAAACACCTGACTGCCTTTTCGAACGCACTTACTCGGTTTGGTCACAGTGTTTTGCTTGGGGTGGCAGCACCAATCCTTTGCTTGCAAACACATGCACATACAACATAAATTTTCTGATTGCAGACACCAAACAGCTTGCAAACACAGCCCCATATAGCATGAACTTCCTAATTGCAGAGCGCAATCAGCCTACAAACACAGGCTCGTATAGGATGAATTTTCTAAATGCAAGGAGCAAAACAGACTGCAAACACCACTATATAAATCAGGAATTTTATGACTACAGAAAACAATCAAACTTCAAACACAGACACATATAGTATGAATTCCCAAAATGCAGGGAGCAAACATCCTGCAAGCAGCAGTACATAAATCAGTATTTTTTCTTAACGATGACAACAATCAGCCTGCAAACAGAGGCGTACATAGCCTGAATTTTGTGAATGCAGAGAACAAATCAGCCTTCACACACAGGCACTCCACACAGGCACACACAGCATAAATTTCCTGAATGCAGTACAACAAGCACTCGCTCTAACTGCATGATATATTCACTCATTGGTTTTTTTTCATTTCCTAAATCACTCAATATGTGCTGGGAGGCAAAGTTGCTATTCATGAACCTCTTGTTCCACCCCGGTGCTCGGGGGTTCATCTTCCCCATTGACAGCTCTCACGTCGGCCGCAAGCTCTCCCTTTTGGTCACCACCACCTCCTTCGCCGCTGTGCGCCGTCCGCTGCTATGCCGCGTCGCCCTCCACCTGCGGTACAGCCTCCAAATCCCCCACACCAGAGACATTCACAACCAGGAGCTGGCACCAAGATCTCCCCTACCTCCTCAAGCAGACTGGATCTGAAACTTCAGAGAAAGCCATCCTCTGTATCAGCTAAAACCGAGGGCTCAAAAAGGGAGGCGGCATCGCCGGAAAGGCAAAGATCCACTTACGTGCATCAGAAACTCCATGTTGTCTCGCCGCCGGCGCTCGTCGCCTCTGTGCTGCCACCACCAAGCGAAAAGCAACTGTCCTGGTCCACGGATCAGACGGGGAACGCTGATTCTGTTCCACGGCTCACCTCGCCGCAGACCGACGGCCGTCCAAACTGTCGTCAGATCCATCGACTCTACCCCACGCGAAGGTCCACCACCCTGCGCTGTCACGTACGTATTTCCCAACAGTATTTGACTTTCTAGCGGACTGCATGCGCGAGTATAGAACTATGGCACAGATCGAGAAGCACCAACCAACGCCCTAGATAACGAGCTCCTGTGAGCTCGTGCTCAGTTACTCCACGTCCAGATATAGCGGGCTATTTAAAACCATGGATAAAAGCGACCCCCAAGAAAGCAAGAGAGCAGATAGATTATTCTAACATTAGAAACTGGAAAGAATCATTACGAGTCTACACTTGGCAAAGGCTAACTCAGGCTCCCAGTCACCTACGGTGGATTCGTGGTCAAGGGCGTTTCCGCCGCCATGTGTGATCAGCGCTGCTTCCACCGCAGTGGTCTGGTCTTGGGTCTAGCTTCAGGAGCTGGTCCTTGAATTTCCCAGCCAATTCCTTGAAGGATTGCTTCGTAACATCGAAATAGGTCATGTAATTAGCTACTAGCCAAATATGTACCTTGTAATCTCAACATGAATAATACGAAATACAACAGGCACATAATCCACAGTTTTCGCATGTGTTGTTTCCAGCTAGCTAGAATCAGCAAGAATTGGAAGGTTTGCTAGGCAGCCATCGGCAAGTAGTAGACATGCCGGAGAAATCAGTCTGCCTGCAGTGAGCTAGCCCTGTATGCACCGTTCAATCAGCTTCCATCGATTCTTCAAGTGCGTGGCTGTTTCTTTTGGTGAGGAGTGCATAGATTAGACTCGCAAGGAGTGTCAGTGTAGAGCTAGTGCCAACAGTCAGTTCCCTCTAATATCTCAAGTGGCACCATGCCAACAACGAAATTGTAGATACGATATACCCAGCTAACTTAAGAGGATGTTTGATAAATAAAAGTACCATTCTGGTTCCCGACTAAATATGCAGTGAGGCAAATGGGTGCTTATATATTGAGGCAAGTACCGAAGAAACTTAACATGGAAACAAAATCATGCGGTAAGTATGACACCAAGTTACAAAACCCATGAGCACTAGTACTACTAGCAGGTAGTGCGCAGTGGCACGCCGCGCCACATGGATTTATAAACGATTTGATTTTTTTGTAATATTTGCTAACTCATCCCAGGACTTGATTCATTGCAAAGTAGTTCATACAGGAAAATAATATATACTGCCTACTGGACACAGAATTGTGAACCTCTTGTTCTTTTTTTAGATAAGATGTTGATCGTCCAGCTGGGTTTGTCTTAGTGATGTAGTGGTAAAGAGATGATGCTAGTTCTTATGCTTTTGTTCTTGGTGGTGTGTTCCCTATGTACACAATGTTGAAGTTGCTTTCATTTCATTGAAACTTAGTCAGTCGTTGAATTGATGAATGTCCTAGATCTCGACGGATTGCAAAATATCTTAAAATTAGAGATAGCCTTTTTTAAGAATCCTTGTTTGCCTTGATTTCTCTGACAGAATATAAAGTGGACATGAGAGCTACTCTGTTTTTTTAATAAGGTTGTAAACTTAGATGCATGTATCTTTATTTCTTTTCAAAAAAAGTGTTTCAACTGAAGATTTTTTTTTGCTCGACCACTACAATGGATTCGGTGCAGTAGAGGAGTGGAAGATAAATATTACCGGAAGACAGAAGTCAACAAATCTGTACATTGTTTACTTGCAGAATAAGGTTTAATTAATCAAAACCAACATAAGTTGAGATGGGAGGAAGAAACAATTAGCATGCGAGTCACTTCATATGAAAAACAAATCGAGGTTTGTGTCCTCAGCACATACATGCACGCAATGCCTGAACAGTCTTCTTAGATTAAGAATTTGTAGCATATGCACCCAACTTTAGGTCTGATGGAATTCTAGTACTAATAACTCATCTACTCGTACAAGGAAACCACACACACCAGAGGAGAGGAAAGAAAGATGAAGGGGACCTGTTGCCGGGGCCGAAGTTGGGGAAGACCCAGGGGAGTCGATTAGGATGGAGCGCAGCAGGGCAGCAAGCTATCCAGCACCAACTGCAGGCGTGCCACCTTGGACCATGGGAAGGCCACCACCATGTATCCGCCTTGGAGGCCAGGGACAGAGCCGCAGCCGAGGAAGATTCATGAGGAGACGATGGCACGCGGCTCTCCTGATTCATGGTGTATCCTACACGCACCTCCCGGCCGGCCAGAAGGAGCGGCGACCAGGCGCACCATGGGATCTTGGGTGGAGGCTGGAGGGCAGCATCAGGAGGAGAGATGGGCCTATAGGTGAGGAGTGGTTTGACACATGAGAGAAGAACACATCAATGAGCAACTTATAGGCAAGCAAAGAAGGTCCCAGAACACAAACGTGTGCAAACATGGAACTCCAAACATGCAAAGGTGAACACATGCATGCATGCATGAGCCATGCAATAGCACATGTAAACCAGCCCATACAACATCCCATGCAGCTAATATATTTTTCTCACATGAGACAAAATCAGCCCATGCAGTCAAACCATCTTTCCACATGAGACAAGATAAGCCCATGCACCTTTAGAAGAAACATGCACACTGCAGGAGAGCAACTACTAGAGTGATCAACCACTTCACGAAAGTCACCGTGCACACGTGTCGCTCAATCGGCGGGGGTAAAAAAAATTTCCAAAAAACCCAGAAAAATCGAACCCTTACGGGCCTAGTATTCTTAGTACTTTTGACGGTGCAACGGCTGACTTATTTTTATGTGTTGGGGATAAGACTCATGCCTAGGTGTTGAAGCTCAAAGCCTAGCTCATGTGTCCACTGTTGTATAGCTATCATCGCCCCTGGAGGCACAAAGAAATTATACAAGTCGCTTGTTAAAGATTCTCAGGCTATGCAAGTTGCAACGGCTATTATCGCTACAGTACATAGGATTAAGTTTTACTAGATGGGTACACGTACTAGATTAAGTTAACGGGGGTCGATGAAGGCTTCCGGATAATGGAGCAGGCAGGGCCACCAACAGCAGCTTGATTATGGCGTCGTCAATGCCAGCAGCATGGACAGCAATACGAAGCCTGACCGAACACTGGAAGATTTTCTACCAGACAAACTTGGCGCAATGGCCATTGAGGGCATGTGGATGAAGAGCGAGCCCTCCTGCGAATCGACACCGGTGGTCCTGTGTGCACTAAAGGTAGATTCGGAACACAATGTCTAAGTTTATCAGTTCCTTCTAATATCTTAACATGTACTGTCACGCAATGCAAATTATACTGTCCATATGATGGCTAGATCACCATGATGTTGTTTGGTAGATAAAGGCTAGATAAAAGGAGGGACGCACAACGGAAACATGAATGGATATAGTAAAATATGGGAGGGTATATAGTGAGCCAACAACACCAAAGAAACTTGGCAAGCATGTCGCAAGTATGACACGAAGTAACATGTACAACACATGCGATGTTTTGCCAATGAGTTTGCGAATTAGATTATTATTTTTTCAGTGCAAAAGCCTGTACATGCCCATCACACTATATATGTTTTTTTTATAAAGTGTGGTTTTATTGACACAAAAAGGAGCATCAAAAGTATACAAACATAATAAACACACATCTGACCTCTGCATGGCTAGGATGCACAAACAAAATAAGCCAGCACAGAGCAAAGCCATATAAGACCAAAGCTTTGTGTAGGCGAGAAAATAAATCAACAAAGCAATCAGCTCCATGATCAGCAAATGACAACAATGATCATATTCACACCGACCATCTGATGACATCACACGGACTACAAGGTTCTTCAGCAACAACGCCTTCAGGAAGAAAGCGATGCCCAATGGCCGTTGTCACCGAATCCAGCCACCCAAAGCCAGAAACTAGGTTTTCACCCTGAAAAACGAGTTCGAGTATATCCAAGCAATGCCTTCAACAAGGTAACGATGTAAAAACATCGTCATTGCTTGGATCAGACCTAGGCCTACACCCCGGAGCTCGAGAACAGGTGCTTGAGTAGCACCACCATCGATGTCACGTATGTCAGCATCTATTTTTCGTGATCCCAGCAGCTACATGCTATTTGTGTTCGCCGCCGGTGCATAACGATTCCTCTACGTCAATCTGTTGTCTATAGTTCGCATCTCCCTGCCGAACTCAACCACCGGATCTTAAGAGAAATCCTCATGAAGACCATTCGGTGGCCCTTGCAATCCCCGGCGATTTGTCCATCGTATGCCGGAGTGGTCAACTAGAATGTTGTTGTCCGTTCGGCCACTACGTTAGCAGCCTGCTACAGACTGGACAGGCATTGCACCCACAGACGACATGCACAACCTCACATAAGCCGCGTTAGGCCTGAAGCAAGGGTCAAGGTGTGCCGCACCACATGCACAACCAAACCACAAATGAGCTCGGTCCTACATCTTGCAACAATGGACCGCAGCCAGCCACATCATTATCCGCATGGAGGAGCACACCCACGAGCCTACCAGACTGAGAGTACTTACGCCACTGGCAGATCAAGAAGCCAGATCATAGGAGGGAGGCGCATTGGGGAGGCTGGTTGTGGAGGCCACTGCTGGCAATGGCGAGGAGGACTGATGAAGTAGGAGGACGAAGTTGCTAGCTGTTGAGTGGTTCGGCTGTCACCGAGAGCGACCCCGGAGGTGGCTCAGTTTCCACGAGGTCGCTTCCCGTTTAAATTTTGCATGAAGTTGAGTATTCATGTAGGACAATGACGATTAGTGAAATTAATTGGATGATGTACATCATGCAACCAAAACTGAACCTGTACCCTTTGGGCATGGTTTACCTTTTCTTTGGTGAGCGCCTACTTTACTTTTGTGTGCAATGTCCAAGAGGAGAGAAACCTTTTTCGATTGAAAACAGGAGAAAACCTTTCAAATGTGATTTTGGTTATGCATTCCCTGGCCTATATAGTTGGCGACTACTAGGCGCCGGCGCGCCGGCCCAATAGTTGGGCCGGTCACACCCCAGCCGCCCAACGCAGCACAGCACAACCGTTTGATCTGGCTTCCTCGTCCTTTTCTTCCCCGTCCCTCGCCTTCTTCTTTTTCCCGAGCGACACGGCCGCCCCAGGCCCGCGTTGATTACCCCCGAGCGACCCTGCACCGATTACCACGAGCGGGACGACCGGCCTCCAAGCTCGCCATTGTAACGCCCGGATAATTAGGCTACAGTAAAACTCTTCTAATGATGCCATGTCATCCGTGTTACTGTTGCTAATCAAGTGGTAGTTCAAAATCATTGCAATTCAAAATATGAATTAGTGACAAACACCCTAAGTTTCAAAAGGCAAAGCGAAAATGTTCGGGGGTTGCCAAATATTGCACTGGTAATTATGGTGAAGCAAACACCATTTTATAAAATGCCTAAATGCCCTAAAACTAAATAAAACAGAAAGGGAAATAAATAAAAGAAAGAGATTAAAAAAGAAAAAAAAACAACAAAGGGGGGGGGGAGCCCCCTGGACCAGGCAGCCCAACCCACCCGCACGGCCACCACCCAACCCCCTGGCCCGCAGTCAGCCTGGCCGGCCCAGCCGGCCCAGCCCCCGCACAGCGTCCCTTCCCCTGTTCCCCCGACCCGGGTCGGAACAGGGCGCGTCCCCGCCGAACCCACCTCGCCGGCGACGAGGCGTGGGGATAAGGACGCCGACGCCGCGCCCCCTCGGTCTCCCCTCCCACTCGCCCCCACGCTCGCCCTCGGCCCCCGCGCCTCTCCCTCTCCCCTCCAGATCCATCTCCCCCTCCTTCCCCTCCGTAACCGAGCGCCGCCGTCGCCATGGCTGCGCCATAACCGCGGCCACCGGCCACCCCGCGCCTCGCTTGCACGTCCACGAGACGCGCCGACGACCTCTGCTTCGGCTACGCCTCGCCATCGAGCTCGAGGAGCACCGCAGGCCACGGATTGAGTCGTCTGCTTCCTCGACGGCCGCCGGCGATCCCCTTCCTCCCCGACGAGCTCTGCTGCTCCTAAGCCACCACGGGTCTTTCTTGACCGCTCGGTGAGCTCCACTCCGTCCTCTCCCCCTCTCCTTCTTCGCCTCACGGTGCCCTAGCTAGCTACCGCCGAAGCACCCGACCGCGCCGCCGCCTGCACGCGTCGCCGGCGCCCTTCCGGTGACCAAATGGTCACGGGGCCGAGTCCTTTGTGCTC
>NC_041386.1:706493056-706496240 GCF_002162155.2 Triticum dicoccoides | reverse complement strand
CTCCCGAGCCGCGCCGCCGCGAAAACGGACTCGCCGGCGTCTAAACGCCGGCCGGCTGATGTGGCGTGCGTGGGGTCCACCCCCTGGGTCACTGCCTGTGGGCCTGGGGCCCCAACTGGCCAAGTTGACCGGGTCAACTACGCTGATGTGGCAGCCACTGCCACTGACATGCGGGCCCCATGTCTTAAAACGAATAAAAATAAAGAGATAAATTACTAATTAATTAAATTAATTAATTAAACACTAATCTCTCACTGACTACCGGGCCCCACCCACTAATTAACCCAATTTAGTTAGTTTTAGAATTCTATTAATATCCCTGACAATGACATGTGGGTCCCACTGGACCCACCTGTCTGGTTTGACTGGTCAACTGACCAGTTGACCTGCTGACATCACTCTAATGTCATGCTGACGTCATCGTTCACTGTTTGGATAATGTTGGAATTAAATAACTAAATAAAATCAGAAAATGATTTAAATCTTTAGAAAATCATATCTTTTAATCCGTAATTCGGATGAAAATACTTTCTACATGAAAGTTGCTCAGAACGACGAGACGAATCCGGATACGCAGCCCGTTCGTCCGCCACACACCCCTAGCATACCGAACACGCAACTTTCCCCCTCCGGTTCACCGGTCCGAAAACGCGAAACACCGGGAATACTTTCCCGGATGTTTTCCCCCTTCGTCGGTATCACCTACTACCGCGATTGGGCACACCTAGCATTGTTACTTGTCATGTCATGCATCGATATGCATTTGTTTGCATTGTATTCAAATTTCCTTCCCCCTCTTCTCTCCGGTAGACTACGAGACCGACGCTGCTGCTGCCCAGTTCGACTACGGAGTTGACGACCTCTCTCTCTTGCCAGAGCAACCATGCAAGCCCCCCCTTTGATCACCAGATATCGCCTATTCTCCTCTATACTGCTTGCATTAGAGTAGTGTAGCATGTTACTGCTTTCATTAATCCTATTCTGATGCATAGCCTGACATTGTCGCTACATCTGTTGATACCTTACTTGCAATCCTAAATACTTAGTATAGGATGCTAGTTTATCATCATTGGCCCTACATTCTTGTCAGTCTGCCTTGCTATACTATTGGGCCGTGATCACTCGGGAGGTGATCACGGGTATATACTATACATACATACATACTATACAGATGGTGACTAAAGTCGGGTCAGCTCGAAGAGTACCCGCGAGTGATTCACGGATTGGGGGCTGAAAGGACCTTTGTCCCGACGGCCCTCTGTGTGGATCTTTATGGCGGAGCGACAGGGCAGGTTGAGACCACCTAGGAGACAAGTGGGCCTGGCCCTGTTCGGCGTTCGCGGACACTTAACACGCTTAACGAGATCTTGGTATTTGATCTGAGTTGGCTACGAGCCTATACGCACTAACCATCTACGCGGGAGTAGTTATGGGTATCCCGACGTCGTGGTATCAGCCGAAGCCCTTCAGACGTCAGCGACGGAGCGGCGCGCGCCGGATTGGAACGTAAGCCTGCTCTTGTATTAAGGGGGGCTAGTTCTGCTTTCGGCCGCGTACGCAACGTGCAGGTGTGCTATGGGCGATGGGCCCAGACCCCTGTGCGCTTAGGTTTAGACCGGCGTGTTGGCCTCTCTGTTGAGCCTAGGTGGGGCTGCGACGTGTTGATCTTCCGCGGCCGGGCATGACCCAGGAAAGTGTGTCCGGCCAAATGGGATCGAGCGTGTTGGGTTATGTGGTGCACCCCTGCAGGGAAGTTAATCTATTCGAATAGCCGTGATCTTCGGTAACAGGACGACTTGGAGTTGTACCTTGACCTTATGACAACTAGAACCGGATACTTAATAAAACACACCCTTCCAAGTGCCAGATACAACCGGTGGTCGCTCTCCCTCAGGGATACGAGGGGAGGATCGCCGGGTAGGATATGCTATGCGATGCTACTTGGAGGACTTCGACCTACCCTCTTCTGCCTGTTGCAAGACGAAGGTGACCAGAAGTGTAGTCTTCGATAGGACTAGCTATCCCCCTCTTATTCTGGCTTTCTGCAGTTCAGTCCACTGATATGGCCTCTTTACACATATACCCATGCATATGTAGTGTAGCTCCTTGCTTGCGAGTACTTTGGATGAGTACTCACGGTTGCTTTCTCCCCCCTTTTTTCCCCTTTCCTTTCTTTCTGGTTGTCGCAACCAGATGCTGGAGTCCAGGAGCCAGATGCCACCGTCGACGACGACCCCTACTACACCGGAGGTGCCTACTACTACGTGCAGCCCGCTGACGACGACCAGGAGTAGTTTAGGAGGATCCCAGGCAGGAGGCCTGCGCCTCTTTCGATCTGTATCCCAGTTTGTGCTAGCCTTCTTAAGGCAATTTGTTTAACTTATGTCTGTACTCAGATATTGTTGCTTTCGCTGACTCGTCTATGATCGAGCACTTGTATTCGAGCCCTCGAGGCCCCTGGCTTGTATTATGATGCTTGTATGACTTATTTTATTTGTAGAGTTGTGTTGTGATATCTTCCCGTGAGTCCCTGATCTTGATCGTACACATTTGCGTGCATGATTAGTGTACGATTGAATCGGGGGCGTCACAAGTTGGTATCAGAGCCGACTGCCTGTAGGAATCCCCCTTCCACACTCCTTGGCCGAAGTCGAGTCTAGACGTTACAAAAACTTTTACTAACTTGGCTGTGAGCCTTACGGGCCCACGTCGCCGTCGGGTGGTACTAGGATCTTTTACTCCTCGACCTTTGTTCTGGGACTCTGAACTCTTTTCTACTCGGGTTAAACGAATTTACTAACTCTAACATTAGGATCCCGTTACCACGTTCACCCCAAAGTTGGATAAGCCATAGTTATTCTGCAGGATAGCATTTTGAATAGTGCCCGTGTTGTCATTTGACTCCATTGAAACATCTTTGTTTTCAGATGGAACCCGCGAGGCAGGTCGTGCGCCACACTGCGGCCATTGGTGCCTCAGGATCACCTGCTGTGCTAGCGGATATGATGACCTATCTGGGTTATCGCTGGCACCCTGAGTACACCGTCTACGAGGAGTACCAGGACTTTAACCAGGAGCAGTACCGTGCCATCGTCCACCTCTACTCTCGGGAGTATGAGTCCACTACCGTGCTGCACACCGCTCATGGTGTTGGAGTGACCATCGAGATGGCAGTCCACGATGC
>NC_041386.1:706486903-706492823 GCF_002162155.2 Triticum dicoccoides | reverse complement strand
CTCGCTTGCACGTCCACGAGACGCGCCGACGACCTCTGCTTCGGCTACGCCTCGCCATCGAGCTCGAGGAGCACCGCAGGCCACGGATTGAGTCGTCTGCTTCCTCGACGGCCGCCGGCGATCCCCTTCCTCCCCGACGAGCTCTGCTGCTCCTAAGCCACCACGGGTCTTTCTTGACCGCTCGGTGAGCTCCACTCCGTCCTCTCCCCCTCTCCTTCTTCGCCTCACGGTGCCCTAGCTAGCTACCGCCGAAGCACCCGACCGCGCCGCCGCCTGCACGCGTCGCCGGCGCCCTTCCGGTGACCAAATGGTCACGGGGCCGAGTCCTTTGTGCTCGGCGCGACGCGCAGCTCCCCCCTGGCCTTTCCGCTAGCCCCGAAGCGCGCGGTGTCGCCGTCTTCATTTCGCGCCCGAACCACCTCACCGCCGGCGAGCTCGTGGCGCTCGACTCCGGCCACCACCGCCTCTACAACCACCCCCACTCACTTCGCCGTCGTCTTGCCGTTCGAACGCGACCGGTCTCGCTCGGTTTGGTGCACTATGGGTGAAACCCGCCACGCTCCCGAGCCGCGCCGCCGCGAAAACGGACTCGCCGGCGTCTAAACGCCGGCCGGCTGATGTGGCGTGCGTGGGGTCCACCCCCTGGGTCACTGCCTGTGGGCCTGGGGCCCCAACTGGCCAAGTTGACCGGGTCAACTACGCTGATGTGGCAGCCACTGCCACTGACATGCGGGCCCCATGTCTTAAAACGAATAAAAATAAAGAGATAAATTACTAATTAATTAAATTAATTAATTAAACACTAATCTCTCACTGACTACCGGGCCCCACCCACTAATTAACCCAATTTAGTTAGTTTTAGAATTCTATTAATATCCCTGACAATGACATGTGGGTCCCACTGGACCCACCTGTCTGGTTTGACTGGTCAACTGACCAGTTGACCTGCTGACATCACTCTGATGTCATGCTGACGTCATCGTTCACTGTTTTGGATAATGTTGGAATTAAATAACTAAATAAAATCAGAAAATGATTTAAATCTTTAGAAAATCATATCTTTTAATCCGTAATTCGGATGAAAATACTTTCTACATGAAAGTTGCTCAGAACGACGAGACGAATCCGGATACGCAGCCCGTTCGTCCGCCACACACCCCTAGCATACCGAACACGCAACTTTCCCCCTCCGGTTCACCGGTCCGAAAACGCGAAACACCGGGAATACTTTCCCGGATGTTTTCCCCCTTCGTCGGTATCACCTACTACCGCGATTGGGCACACCTAGCATTGTTACTTGTCATGTCATGCATCGATATGCATTTGTTTGCATTGTATTCATTGTTCCTTCCCCCTCTTCTCTCCGGTAGACTACGAGACCGACGTTGCTGCTGCCCAGTTCGACTACGGAGTTGACGACCTCTCTCTCTTGCCAGAGCAACCAGGCAAGCCCCCCCCCTTGATCACCAGATATCGCCTATTCTCCTCTATACTGCTTGCATTAGAGTAGTGTAGCATGTTACTGCTTTCGTTAATCCTATTCTGATGCATAGCCTGACATTGTCGCTACATCTGTTGATACCTTACCTGCAATCCTAAATGCTTAGTATAGGATGCTAGTTTATCATCATTGGCCCTACATTCTTGTCAGTCTGCCTTGCTATACTATTGGGCCGTGATCACTCGGGAGGTGATCACGGGTATATACTATACATACATACATACTATACAGATGGTGACTAAAGTCGGGTCAGCTCGAAGAGTACCCGCGAGTGATTCACGGATTGGGGGCTGAAAGGACCTTTGTCCCGACGGCCCT
Source organism: Triticum dicoccoides (assembly GCF_002162155.2). Taxonomy (NCBI): domain Eukaryota; kingdom Viridiplantae; phylum Streptophyta; class Magnoliopsida; order Poales; family Poaceae; genus Triticum; species Triticum dicoccoides. The sequence goes on along the minus strand of NC_041386.1, from coordinate 706,491,004 downwards.
CTGTGTGGATCTTTGTGGCGGAGCGACAGGGCAGGTTGAGACCGCCTAGGAGAGAGGTGGGCCTGGCCCTGTTCGGCGTTCGCGGACACTTAACACGCTTAACGAGATCTTGGTATTTGATCTGAGTTGGCTACGAGCCTATACGCACTAACCATCTACGCGGGAGTAGTTATGGGTATCCCGACTTCGTGGTATCAGCCGAAGCACTTCAGACGTCAGCGACGGAGCGGCGCGCGCCGAATTGGACTGGAACGCCACTAGGCTAGGTCTGCTTTCGGCCGCCCTCGCAACGTGCATGTGTGCTATGGGCGATGGGCCCAGACCCCTGTGCGCTTAGGTTTAGACCGGCGTGCTGGCCTCTCTGTTTTGCCTAGGTGGGGCTGCGACGTGTTGATCTTCCGAGGCCGGGCATGACCCAGGAAAGTGTGTCCGGCCAAATGGGATCAAGCGTGTTGGGTAAGTTGGTGCACCCCTGCAGGGAAGTTAATCTATTCGAATAGCCGTGATCTTCGGTAACAGGACGACTTGGAGTTGTACCTTGACCTTATGACAACTAGAACCGGATACTTAATAAAACACACCCTTCCAAGTGCCAGATACAACCGGTGGTCGCTCTCCCTCAGGGATACGAGGGGAGGATCGCCGGGTAGGATATGCTATGCGATGCTACTTGGAGGACTTCGACCTACCCTCTTCGGCCTGTTGCAAGACGAAGGTGACCAGAAGCGTAGTCTTCGATAAGACTAGCTATCCCCCCTTATTCTGGCATTCTGCAGTTCAGTCCACTGATATGGCCCTTTACACATATACCCATGCATATGTAGTGTAGTTCCTTGCTTGCGAGTACTTTGGATGAGTACTCACGGTTGCTTTCTCCCCCCTTTTTCCCCCTTTCCTCTCTTTCTGGTTGTCGCAACCAGATGCTGGAGTCCAGGAGCCAGACGCCACCGTCGACGACGACCCCTACTACACCGGAGGTGCCTACTACTACGTGCTGCCCGCTGACGACGACCTGGAGTAGTTTAGGAGGATCCCAGGCAGGAGGCCTGCGCCTCTTTCGATCTGTATCCCAGTTTGTGCTAGCCTTCTTAAGGCAAACTTGTTTAACTTATGTCTGTACTCAGATATTGTTGCTTCCGCTGACTCGTCTATGATCGAGCACTTGTATTCGAGCCCTCGAGGCCCCTGACTTGTATTATGATGCTTGTATGACTTATTTTATTTGTAGAGTTGTGTTGTGATATCTTCCCGTGAGTCCCTGATCTTGATCGTACACATTTGCGTGCATGATTAGTGTACGATTGAATCGGGGGCGTCAAAAGTTGGTATCAGAGCCGACTACCTGTAGGAATCCCCCTTCCACACTCCTTGGCCGAAGTCGAGTCTAGTCACTACAAAACTTTTACTAACATGGCTGTGAGCCTTACGGGCCCACGTCGCCATTGGGTGGTACTAGGATCTTTTACTCCTCGACCTTTACTCTGGGACTCTGAACTCTTTTCTACTCGGGTTAAACGAATTTACTAACTCTGACATTAGGATCCCGTTTCCACGTTCACCAAGAAGTTGGATAAGCCATAGTTATTCTGTAGGATAGCATTTTGAATAGTGCCCATGTTGTCATTTGACTCCATTGAAACATCTTTGTTTTCAGATGGAACCCGCGAGGCAGGTCGTGCGCCACACTGCGGCCATTGGTGCCTCAGGATCACCTGCTGTGCTAGCTGATATGATGACCTATCTGGGTTATCGCTGGCACCCTGAGTACACCGTCTACGAGGAGTACCAGGACTTTAACCAGGAGCAGTACCGTGCCATCGTCCACCTCTACTCTCGGGAGTATGAGTCCACTACCGTGCTGCACACCGCTCATGGTGTTGGAGTGACCATCGAGATGGCAGTCCACGATGCTGCTCATGCTGCTCTAACACGTCTTCGTGGAGAGTATCAGGCATTGGACACTTCCCCTTTCAGGCACATTCCTATCGCATCTGACGTTGGTGCGGAGGGATACTACACTGCCGCCTACTCCACCGTCACCCGAGAGCCTTTCCACCATCAGCGCCTGGTTATGCATGCTGATGGGCTGGACCGAGCTAACAGAGCTCTTCGCCACGAGTTGTACACCACTCGTCAGCACCTTTACAGGGCTCTGACGCGGTTGCACCCCTTTGTCCGGTCTGGACAGCTGCCGCGTTCTGCGATCTACCCAGCCAGGACCGTGATGCCCCACGGTGTCGGATGGCCAGAGGTGGGAGGCTACTCTCCCGCACTTGGTCCTCTTCTGCCACCTGAGCGTCGGGTTCTACACCAGAGTATCCGCGGCCCCCAGGCCACTGACGTGGAGGACTATCCGTTGCCTCACTACCAGCTGTCAGGTTACAGCTACCTTCACAGTACCTCCTGGGACTGATGTAGTCTTGTTCATTAGTCTTAGATGCACTCGCGAGCCTGCGTGCCACCTATGATGACTTAATCTATGTACTGAACTCTGTGTACTGAACTCTATGTCCGACCCCTTTTGTAAGTTATGCCGACTATCTATGTGGTATCTGTCGTGCTCCTTTTTTTTTATGCATGTTTCATCATGAATGACTCTTGTCTATGCAAAATTCTCAATACTGAACTACCCCTGTTATATATTAACAGGATGGTTAGACCAGCTGGTCGTGGTCGTGGTGGAAACTTCCCACCACCGCCTGAGTACATGGCTGGTATGATCCAACAGCTTGAGATGAATCGCCAGTTCATGGAAAACATGATGGCTCAGTTTCCTCGCCCCAATATGAACCAGCATCCAAACACAACAACTCTGCAGGATTTCATACGCCTCAACCCAAGTGTGTACCGCAGCTCAACCCAGCCGCTGGATGCTGATGACTGGCTCCGTGACATCACCTATGAGATGGAGTCTGCTGATGTAGCCCCTGCCAGCTATGTCACTTTTGCTTCCTTCTTCCTGAAGGGACCCGCAGCTCAATGGTGGGACACCCACAGGCGTACTCTGCCAGTTGGAACAATCATCACCTGGCCAGACTTCCAGGCTGCCTTCCGTGCCCGCTTCATTCCTCAGGGAGTCATGGACCGGAAGAAGCGTGAGTTTCGAAACCTCACCCAAGGCAACAAGACTGTTGAAGCTTATCAGCGAGAGTTTCTGGATTTATCCCGCTATGCTGAAGAAGACATTGCAACTGATGCTCGCAGACAGGAGAAGTTCCGTGAAGGCCTTCAAGCTGACATCAAGCTCGCACTTCTAGTGCATGACTTTGCCGATTTCGCCACCTTGGTGAACAAGGCCATCAATGTCGAGACGGGTCTGCAAGAACACCAGAGCTCTCAAAGGCGCAACCGTGACACGGGCTCATCTTCGGGCCCGCCCTCGCAGAAGCGTAAGATATGGATCCCGAACAGCATGTACCGTCCAAATGCACCTGCCCCAAGGCAGTCTTACGCTGCACCTCGTCTGCCTACTGCTCCAACTAGGCAGCCAAGGCTTCCAGCTCCGCCACCCCAAGCTCCTGTTCCCACTCCCAATAATGGCCTGTGCTACAAGTGTGGTCAACCAGGTCACCATGCTAGGGATTGCTTTCAGAATCAGAATCAACTGGCCCTTCCAGCTACTGGCCGTGGAAACAACAAGGCCCGCAACAACAATACCAAGTCTTATGGCCGTGTTCATGCCAACCACATTGATCTGAATGAAGCTCAAGACCAGCCTGCTACTGTGATGGGTACACTCCTCGTAAATTCAGTACCAGCATCCGTTTTATTTGATACAGGTGCATCGCATTCATTCATGTCAGAAGAATTTGCATACAAGCACGATGTTAAATTTGAGCAGATGAACACTTCGGTAGTGGTAAAAACCCCCGCGGGACAATGTCAGACCTCCATGGTTGGCATTGACGTCCCAGTGGAAATCGAAGGGTTGGAGTTTCGTGCCTCGCCCATTATACTGAAGTCGTCTAACATTGACCTCATTCTGGGAATGGATTGGTTAAAGGCGCATACTGCTTCTATCGTTTGCGCCACTAAGACCGTCCATCTGCTACACCCTTCTGATGAAATAATTAGCTATGATGCTCATCTGGTTCGGAATGC
>NC_041386.1:706478409-706482435 GCF_002162155.2 Triticum dicoccoides | reverse complement strand
CCCTCCTTCCCCTCCGTAAGCGAGCGCCGCCGTCGCCATGGCTGCGCCATAACCGCGGCCACCGGCCACCCCGCGCCTCGCTTGCACGTCCACGAGACGCGCCGACGACCTCTGCTTCGGCTACGCCTCGCCATCGAGCTCGAGGAGCACCGCAGGCCACGGATTGAGTCGTCTGCTTCCTCGACGGCTGCCGGCGATCCCCTTCCTCCCCGACGAGCTCTGCTGCTCCTAAGCCACCACGGGTCTTTCTTGACCGCTCGGTGAGCTCCACTCCGTCCTCTCCCCCTCTCCTTCTTCGCCTCACGGTGCCCTAGCTAGCTACCGCCGAAGCACCCGACCGCGCCGCCGCCTGCACGCGTCGCCGGCGCCCTTCCGGTGACCAAATGGTCACGGGGCCGTGTCCTTTGTGCTCGGCGCGACGCGCAGCTCCCCCCTGGCCTTTCCGCTAGCCCCGAAGCGCGCGGTGTCGCCGTCTTCATTTCGCGCCCGAACCACCTCACCGCCGGCGAGCTCGTGGCGCTCGACTCCGGCCACCACCGCCTCTACAACCACCCCCACTCACTTCACCGTCGTCTTGCCGTTCGAACGCGACCGGTCCCGCTCGGTTTGGTGCACTATGGGCGAAACCCGCCACGCTCCCGAGCCGCGCCGCCGCGAAAACGGACTCGCCGGCGTCTAAACGCCGGCCGGCTGATGTGGCGTGCGTGGGGTCCACCCCCTGGGTCACTGCCTGTGGGCCTGGGGCCCCAACTGGCCAAGTTGACCAGGTCAACTACGCTGATGTGGCAGCCACTGCCACTGACATGCGGGCCCCATGTCTTAAAACGAATAAAAATAAAGAGATAAATTACTAATTAATTAAATTAATTAATTAAACACTAATCTCTCACTGACTACCGGGCCCCACCCACTAATTAACCCAATTTAGTTAGTTTTAGAATTCTATTAATATCCCTGACAATGACATGTGGGTCCCACTGGACCCACCTGTCTGGTTTGACTGGTCAACTGACCAGTTGACCTGCTGACATCACTCTGATGTCATGCTGACGTCATCGTTCACTGTTTGGATAATGTTGGAATTAAATAACTAAATAAAATCAGAAAATGATTTAAATCTTTAGAAAATCATATCTTTTAATCCGTAATTCGGATGAAAATACTTTCTACATGAAAGTTGCTCAGAACGACGAGACGAATCCGGATACGCAGCCTGTTCGTCCGCCACACACCCCTAGCATACCGAACACGCAACTTTCCCCCTCCGGTTCACCGGTCCGAAAACGCGAAACACCGGGAATACTTTCCCGGATGTTTTCCCCCTTCGTCGGTATCACCTACTACCGCGATTGGGCACACCTAGCATTGTTACTTGTCATGTCATGCATCGATATGCATTTGTTTGCATTGTATTCATTGTTCCTTCCCCCTCTTCTCTCCGGTAGACTACGAGACCGACGCTGCTGCTGCCCAGTTCGACTACGGAGTTGACGACCTCTCTCTCTTGCCAGAGCAACCATGCAAGCCCCCCCTTTGATCACCAGATATCGCCTATTCTCCTCTCTACTGCTTGCATTAGAGTAGTGTAGCATGTTACTGCTTTCATTAATCCTATTCTGATGCATAGCCTGACATTGTCGCTACATCTGTTGATACCTTACCTGCAATCCTAAATACTTAGTATAGGATGCTAGTTTATCATCATTGGCCCTACATTCTTGTCAGTCTGCCTTGCTATACTATTGGGCCGTGATTACTCGGGAGGTGATCACGGGTATATACTATACATACATACATACTATACAGATGGTGACTAAAGTCGGATCAGCTCGAAGAGTACCCGCGAGTGATTCACGGATTGGGGGCTGAAAGGACCTTTGTCCCGACGGCCCTCTGTGTGGATCTTTATGGCGGAGCGACAGGGCAGGTTGAGACCACCTAGGAGACAGGTGGGCCTGGCCCTGTTCGGCGTTCGCGGACACTTAACACGCTTAACGAGATCTTGGTATTTGATCTGAGTTGGCTACGAGCCTATACGCACTAACCATCTACGCGGGAGTAGTTATGGGTATCCCGACGTCGTGGTATCAGCCGAAGCCCTTCAGACGTCAGCGACGGAGCGGCGCGCGCCGGATTGGAACGTAAGCCTGCTCTTGTATTAAGGGGGGCTAGTTCTGCTTTCGGCCGCGTACGCAACGTGCAGGTGTGCTATGGGCGATGGGCCCAGACCCCTGTGCGCTTAGGTTTAGACCGGCGTGTTGGCCTCTCTGTTGAGCCTAGGTGGGGCTGCGACGTGTTGATCTTCCGCGGCCGGGCATGACCCAGGAAAGTGTGTCCGGCCAAATGGGATCGAGCGTGTTGGGTTATGTGGTGCACCCCTGCAGGGAAGTTAATCTATTCGAATAGCCGTGATCTTCGGTAACAGGACGACTTGGAGTTGTACCTTGACCTTATGACAACTAGAACCGGATACTTAATAAAACACACCCTTCCAAGTGCCAGATACAACCGGTGGTCGCTCTCCCTCAGGGATACGAGGGGAGGATCGCCGGGTAGGATATGCTATGCGATGCTACTTGGAGGACTTCGACCTACCCTCTTCTGCCTGTTGCAAGACGAAGGTGACCAGAAGCGTAGTCTTCGATAGGACTAGCTATCCCCCTCTTATTCTGGCTTTCTACAGTTCAGTCCACTGATATGGCCTCTTTACACATATACCCATGCATATGTAGTGTAGCTCCTTGCTTGCGAGTACTTTGGATGAGTACTCACGGTTGCTTTCTCCCCCCTTTTTTCCCCTTTCCTTTCTTTCTGGTTGTCGCAACCAGATGCTGGAGTCCAGGAGCCAGATGCCACCGTCGACGACGACCCCTACTACACCGGAGGTGCCTACTACTACGTGCAGCCCGCTGACGACGACCAGGAGTAGTTTAGGAGGATCCCAGGCAGGAGGCCTGCGCCTCTTTCGATCTGTATCCCAGTTTGTGCTAGCCTTCTTAAGGCAATTTGTTTAACTTATGTCTGTACTCAGATATTGTTGCTTCCGCTGACTCGTCTATGATCGAGCACTTGTATTTGAGCCCTCGAGGCCCCTGGCTTGTATTATGATGCTTGTATGACTTATTTTATTTGTAGAGTTGTGTTGTGATATCTTCCCGTGAGTCCCTGATCTTGATCGTACACATTTGCGTGCATGATTAGTGTACGATTGAATCGGGGGCGTCACAGCCATGTCCCGCCGTCGACAGTCCCCGCTCACCCCTCGTCGGTGCTGCCCCCCGCCTGCCTCCCTGCAGATTCAATGACCGCGACGCCATGGTTCACATCCAAAAAGACGGTTGTAGCAAAAAATGGCACTGGTTCCAGCAAATAAAAAATACAGTGGTAGCAAATAATGCGAATTGGACTTTGTTCCAGCAAATCAAAAAATGCCGGTGGTAGCAAAAAATGAAGCTCGCTCCAGCAAACTAAAATATCGGTGGTAGCAAAAATTACAAAATTAGGGGCTGGTTCAAGCAAACCCAGAAAATCGATGGTAGCAAAAACTTGTGATGGTTCCAGCAAAAAAAATAAACGGTAGTAACAAAAATGCGAAATTGGGCGATGGATGCAGCTTTGCCAGCCATGGATGTAGCTTTACCAGCCATGGATGTAACACCTCCGTCGAGCGGTTCCAGCACCTCACCCAACACTGACGACAGGGATGCAGCTTCCCCGGCAACGGATGCAACACCTCTGCCAGCCGGTTCCAACACCTCTGCCATGTCGTCACAGCGCCGCCGTCGACGGATGCATCTTCACCGGCGACGGAGGTAGCATCTCCGTCATGCCGTCGTAGCACCTCTGCTGGGCGGTTCCAGCACCTCCGTCCACTCCTCATGGTGGGCGCCATCTCCAGCCTCGCGGGATACAGGCGTCCGACCTCATCGAGGGGGAGGATGAGGAGATTGATGGCCATGGCTTTCCTGGCTTTGCAAGCAGTCCATGGCCTCCCTTTGCAACGTCGCTTGGAAAAAATGGTGGCTG
>NC_041386.1:706460397-706478196 GCF_002162155.2 Triticum dicoccoides | reverse complement strand
CCCCCTCCCTGACCCGTGGTGGTGGCTGGCCGAGTGGAGTTCGTCGGAGAAGGCTAGAAAGGAGAGAGAAGGGGACGGGGATTCGATGCGGGGTGGAAAGAATAAATGGCTGAGAGTGTTTCCTGTAGAGATAAGGAAAGGATGAGGGATAGAGGAGCGGTGGCTGGTGGGCCAAGCCTGCCGCGTGGCGAGCACCCGTGAGACCGGCGCGCGACTCGGCCGGTGCCCCGTCCCAGAGCGTTTCCCTATATAGTTTGTGTTGTTTTGTGTTACTTTTACAAGCTTTGCTACACCTACGTAATTCTTTACGTAAAGTTACGTAATTGCTGATCTGGGTTAATTGGATTGGATTAGAAAGAGGGCCAGGACCACTCCCTGAAAATCAGGGGGTGATTAGTTTTATAGGAAGGAAAAGAACGTAAGTTTACGTTGGAGGTTACGTAGGTCTAGTGTTTTCGTACTTTTACAGATGTCGCAGGAGTGGATGCCCTCCTCCCAAGGCCCTCCCACGTGGATTGTATGGAGAGCGTGCTGCACCGGGTGTGCGAGCTCATACGGGTGGCAGTGTTAGAGAGTTGGCTCTAGGCCCGGGACCCCACGCCGATGCCAATTGTTCTATGTAGGAGGCAAGGCATCTCACCCATCTTCTGCTTTTCCTTACTACCGCCAATAGTAGCTGGGCTTTTCTAATTTGGAGTCAGTTCAGTGGCTCTCTCCTCTCGTGTGTGGTCCTTCCAGATCAGTGGGACCGGACCAGGCTATATCACGATTACGATACAAAATATTGGTGTAGTGGCTCTTGAAAGATCCGTCATCAAGATCGTGATTGGAACATTGATTCATATTCATGGTAAAAAAATTGATCATGCCTCTAGTGTTTGAACCCATTGGACAACACACTTTTGTCGTCACCCTGTTGAAGGAATTGTCTTTGAGATGTTGTTGTGATATTGATTCATTTTATCGGGAATCTAAGATGAAAATCCTTGTTTTGCCGGTCATATGGTAGGATTGGCGATCTTTCAAACCAAAAACTACCCTTGCCTTGCCTTATCCATATCCAAGTCAATATCAATTCTTACCGAAATCTCAACTAAGTTAAAACTTTCCTTGCCGTCCCAACCTATACTCCAATTGAATAAAGTCTTATAAAAATTTAGAATATGATGGGCGTAAGATTTATGTTGGATATGACTGGTGGTAGACCACTAGAATATTCATGCCCCCATTTCAAGGTATGAGAAATTAGCTAGTTTAATAAAAGCATAGTTGTGTGCATCTGAGCATGCAAAGGCCAGGAGGTATGACTTTATTTTTTGAAGAAAGATTGCATGCTATGCAATGACTATACCTCTATAGAATACTACTAGATTTCTTTTTTGACACGAGGCAAAGATTTGCCATTTTCATTTATTAAGAAGAAGAGAGTTGCTATATTAATTAGAGGAAAACCGGACAATAACCTGCACAACTCGCTAATTGGGCACAGAAGATGAAACCGCACATACCGCTAGGAAGGAGATATCGACGACGTTGCATCTTGGCATCATCGTCACCTCTTCTCCTCAAGCAAGTTCCGTGGCTCGGCAGAAGTGGCCATGTCAAGATCTTGCCAAATGAAGAACACACTTGCCTGCAACAAGGCAGTATCAGATCTGAGGATAGCCTAGCAACGAAGCACTATGCAAGGTTGGTGCCGCGAAGAATCATCGAGAAGGGCCATCCACTGCTTGTCATCATTGCCATAGGGATCCGCTATGTTGGCATCAGCTGTGATGAGCCTTGTCGCTTGCAGGAGGCTATGTGATCCTGATCTGGTGGTGGCTGGGTTCTGTGGGCGTGCCTTGGTGATGCTGATCTCTCTTTTGTGCTCTACCTACGAGCATATCGGTCCAGAGCAGACGAGCATGAGTAGAACTCTTTCCAGCGAGGTGGTAGTTGGCAGTGTTATGCTTCGCCATCGATGTTGGTTCTTGATGACCACTCCGGCTTGCTGCGACGCTTTGCTATGGATTGCAGTGGCCATCGAAAGGTCTTTGTGAGGGTTCTTCTCTTCGGATCCGGTGGTTGACTTCGACCTGAGATGCAAGCTAGCTATGGACAGTGGCTTGATGGAAAGGGATGGTTGTGCAGCGGCGGCGTTCACACATCGTATGTAGTTGCTGGGTTCGGAGAAAAGTGGTGGCGACAAAACATTTGTGGCTTCGATGGTGCTGTTACTCGAGCACCCTGTCTCGAGCTCCGGGGTGAAACCCTAGGTCTTGACCCAAGTTGGTTATACCTGGCAATGGCGATTTTTCTACGTCGGTACCTTGTTGAGGGCATTGCTCGGATATGCTTAGTCATGTTCTTAAGGGTGAAAACCTGGATTCTCGCCGTGAGTGGTTGGATCCAGTAACGACGAAGTTTGAGCGTCACTCCCTTCCTGAAGGCGTTGCTATCGAAGAACATCGTCATCTATGTGATGTCATAAGATGGTTGGTACATATATGATCATTGTTGTAGTTTGCCGATCACAGATCAGATCGCCTTGGGTTTTCTTTTTCCTCACCTATGCATAGCTTCGGTCTTATATGACCTTTCTATTTGCCGGCGTGTTTTTGTGTGCGTGCGTAGGTGTTGATTGTGTGCATCCTAGTTATGCAGAGGCCGGATGTGTTACTCTTTGTGGTTGTATTCTTTTGATGCTCCATTGTGACGTAATAAAATCCATCCTTTATAAAAAAAAGGCTTCGACTCCACCGCAGAAAACAGACCACGATGAGTGTGCAGACACACCATCGAGCCGACTACCACAGCCTCAGTGCATCCCCGTCTTGGCAGACCCACAGAGCTGCTGCCACACGAACCACCGACGACCACCACGATAGCCACGAGTCTCTCCAGCAGGATCCAACTCCAGGATGGTGCCCCAAGAGGGAACACAACATCAAGATGTTTTCATTGTCCGATCCAACTCCAGGAGGCAACCGCGCCGCCCCCACCGGCTCCCGTCGCTGCCGCCAGAAGCCCACTGTGCTGGAGCTCGGCCTCGCCGAAGCGGGATGGGTCGCAGCGCCCAAGAGCTCGTCCTCGCTTGAGTTTGGAGCAGTGCGGCGGCGCATCTCGGTCGCAGGTCCCTGCGGTGGCGTTCCTGCTGCCAACGGGCACGGCGGCCTCGTCCACGACGTCCTCGTCCACGAGCTGGTCGGCGCGTCCGTGCTACAGCGCCATGGTGCCCTTACAAAATCATCTCCTTACGATCCGGCCCACTTGTCAGAAAGTGATCAGTAAGGCTAAATCACCTGATCAGTGCAATTTGCAAAAGTTTATTAGAAATGCTGTGATTTTTGCACAAAACTAGAGACCAGGCGGTTTTCTGCAAACCTTGCCCCAAATGTGGTGGTTTTCTGCAATTAACTCGACAAAAGGAGATGTGAAGGAAGTGTATGGAGTATATGTTTTTTGTACAACAGAGAGATTGTTTGCGATTTTGTTAAAAAAAATTAGAGAAACTTGCTTCGTTTTTCTTGATGCGTGAAAGGATACATAAAAATGTGAGCACGAGCAGAAAGGGGAAGGCGTATTTTTCACCTTGAAGCAGATGATGTACGTTTTCCTACAGCAGAAACGGGAAACCAGACCCCGAAGGACAGAGACAATCCCCTCTTCTACGTTCCACTCCACTCCACGATGGCGTCGACGGCGCCGCTCTTCCCCGATGCGCCTCCGGCGAGACCCTGCCCTGATGCCCTGCCGACGGCACCCTGCCCCGGTGCACCTCCGACGGCTGAGGCGCAGGCGACCCTCCCGGAGCACCTCACGGAGGAGATCCTCCTCCGCCTCCCCACGGCCGCCGACCTCGCCCGCGTCTCCGTGGCCGGCCCCTTCCTCCGCCGCATCATCGCAGACCATTCCTTCCTCCGTCGCTTTCGCACCCTCCACCCGCCGCCTCTCCTGGGCATACTACTCCCGACCTCCTTCCTCCCAGCCCAGCCGCCCCACCCCTCGGCCGCCGCCGCACGAGCCCTTGCCGGCACCGACTTCTCCTACTCCTTCCTCCCCTCCCGCGAGCATCCCTGGATTCGTTGCAACTTCCGCGATGGCCGCGCCCTCCTCTGCGTCCACCAGCACGACCTTTTCATGTTCAGGGATATCGCCGTTTGTGACCCGATGCATCGGCGCTACCTCCCGTCCCTTGGTACCGGCCCGATCTAGTGGATCATTGCGAGGCTTTCCTTGCTCCTACCGGCGGGGACGAGGGCACTGACATTGCTGCCGACGCTCCATTCAGATTCAGGACCAGACCCAGCTGGTTCTGTTCGCCTTCTCTTCGTCCGGCCCCGGTGCCGGACAATGGCACACCGTCACATTTGATGGTTGGCGCTCTCTGGTTGCAGGAATTACCGACGGCGACGACGCTGGATCCTCCATTGATTTCCAAAACCGCTACTACGCGCACGGATGCTTCTGCTGGCCGATACCTCAGATCAACAAGTTGCTCATGCTCCACATGGGTACGATGGAGTTCTCCTCCGTCAATCTCCCGCATAGTCCCTGGAATAATTGCCAGATGGCCTTTGTGGAGGCAAGGGAAGGGAGGCTTGGGATGTTTACTCTCAACTTCAATCCCGAAAACTATGCATATTACCTCTGGTATACCATTTTGCGAAGCAGTGGGGAAGGCACCGGGCAGTGGGAAATGGATAACAGACTCACGTTGCCTGATGATGATTATCACTTTAAAATCCTTGGTGTAGCTGGGGGATACTTACTCCTACAGGCATTTATAAAACAGATGCGCTAGTCACTACGGAGGGGTGTCCAAGTTATATTTTGCACATTTTAATCCTCAGTCACTTTTTGGTGTTTAGATGATATTCTAATTGTTCATTTATAGATAGAGTATGCAAATGGAAAGATATGAAACTGATGAAAGCAAGAAAAACATATTCTTTCTCATGTTGTGATGTTCTCATTTGAGACTGTCATGCAGATAAAAGAATCTCCAAAGCAGCATCATTTTCCCCACTAAATTGCTTTAGTAAACTGGATGTGTACATAAATTGGCTATATTTACTCGAGTTATTTGTGTGTCTGCAAACCTATTTGAATTTTTTGTAGTTACTTCTTAAATCTATCCATCAAAAATGTTTTATTCAGATAGTTTTGGAACTGAACATATAGTTTATTTATTATTAGGTTATGTCGTACATCAAAAATGGCATCTAATTCCAGTTTAACTTGGTAGTTGTTAACCGCATCAGGCCCTTGTCCTGAAAATGCTCATGTTATTCCGGATCTATTGCATTGAATAGTATCTCTTTTATAAGATAGCATGCTGAATTTAAGTTTTGGTGCTGTGAATCAGAAAAGTGGCTGGTCCTATTATGGGAGAAAGCGTTACAACATTTGCATCCAACTAATCATGCTGGTTGATGTTTAAACGTACTTGTGTTTTTCATCTCATATGTACTTGTGGTACTGTTCGTACTTCGACCATACAATTTGGATGTGTGCTGTCTAGCATTAGGGCAAAAAACTACAATATTTCCATCATTATATTCACTCCGACTTCTGTGTTTGAAACCATCAAATGGCAATTCGTGTATTGCAACTGATCCCCTCTTTCAATGCTGCGAACACCATGCCATGAACTTAGGCAAGGACAGCTGAGACACCCACTACCATCATATATGCTGGGAAGCGCTTAAACCGGTGTGGACCACTCTTTCATGTGCAACTAATGTGTCAGTTTTTCTAGAATGTGAAGGAAAATCAGTCCCTTGGCACACAGCCTTTTCTGTGTCCATAGAATCCAATTTGACACTGTTATAGGTGATTAATTTGAAGTTATGCACTTGAGCAGCAACCACCTCCATCGTTAATTAGCTTGGTAAGAAAATTTTGAAAACATGCTTGCTGCACATATTTGGTAAGGGTTACGTTCTGATTTTCCTTCAGTATAGCCTGTGTAGCTATGCTGTGTGACAAACTTGGTCCAGTAATCAACATGTGTGTATTTGGTCCTTCTGAAATCATGCACATGTATATCCGTACCAAACAAGCTTTCATCTGTCAGCATAACATTGCCCGATCTCGTCTACGCCTATTGTTCTTGAATATGATGTTGTTGCGTTGCATATGGGATTATTTTGTGTGAGGCAGGCTGCAAGGAAGAATGGATAACACATACATACATGAAGCAATTCAGGGGCTCTGTTTTGACTTGTTTGGCCTCGATGTGTCTCATTTCATTCATCCTCATCCTCATCCTCATCTTCAAATAAACTCTTTATTTGTTGGATTTAATTAACTAACTAATGTCTGGTGGTCTGATGCCAACATAAAAAAAGCTCATATCTGCCTATAGGAGTATGAAATACTGTTCTATTAAGTAGGAGTGCTATCTGATGTCAAAAAAAAATAGGAGGGGTACTATCTTATCGATGTCACAATTTATTGCAGGCTTACTCTGGCTGCTGGCGCTTGTCATTGCAACGGCGGAAGTAAGGAAGACACATCCGGACAGTTTGACTAATTGGCTTGTCTGGTCTCCAGTCTGTGTCTGATGACTAGCTGGCTGGCATTGCATCGTCGGTTGGTAGTTTCTCAAGCGAGTGTTAATTGCAATATGCATGTTTCCTTCCAGTTACGACATTTATTTGGACCTGATGGAATATGTATGTATGTATGTATGTATGTATGTATGTATCCTGCGTATCATGTTAATTCTTTATATCTAGTATGGATGATACAAGCGTGCGTAGTGTGCCCTATGCTTACTTTGGATGTCCTATTTCAATCTAGCACATCACTGGAGACAACAGTTAGTAGTCTCTATATCTAGTACTACACAAAGCACAACCATTTGTGTCCATAGCATCCAAATTGATATTGTAGGGCATTAGCTGTATATTAAAATTTCTCCATTTCTGATGTAAAATGTCTGTTCTTGAACTGCGGTACATGGTTAATTGCTTGATTAGGCATGTTTGTACATATTTGCCTATTTAGTCGGTCAATAAGAAGATAGGGAAATGTCGTGAATATTTGGTTCACCCAACTGATTGGCATTAATGGATGTAGGCACTTTTGGGATTCTAACTTGATTCCCATTCCAAAGATCAGCGTAAAACTGAAAATACTTGCATACTTCCGCCGCTCCAAAATATTTGAAGTTCTAGCTTTGTCTCAAGTCAAACTTCCTCAAGTTTGGCCAAGTTTGGAATCTTTTTTAATAATGTCTGCAACATCAAGTATATTTGATTTCCAAAAGTGATTCCTCTACATGTACCCTGGCCTTGTAATCACACCGTGAAGTAATACAAAATACAACAGGCACACAATCCACAGTTTTCGCATGTCGGTTGTTTCCAACTAGCTAGAATCGCCGAGAGTGCACAGGTTAGCTAGGTAGCCATCGGCAAGTAGTACACATGCAAGAAAAAATAATCTGCCATCGGCAAGTAGTACACATGCAAGAAAAAATAATCTGCCTGGCGTGAGCTAGCTCTGTATGGACGACTCAATCAGCTTCCATCGATTCATCAAGTGCGCGGTTGTTGCTTCCGCGGAGAAGTAGATCGACAAGATCAGTAATGAGCGGCGGTGTAGCGCTAGTGCAAACAGTCAGTTCCCTCTAATATCTTAAGTGGGACCATGCTAACTAAAGAGGATGTTTGATAAATAAAAGTTCCATCCCGGTTCCCATCTAAATATGCGGTGAGGCAAACGGATGGTTATATATTGAGCACAACACCAGAGAAACTTACATGGAAACAAAGTCATGTCGTAAGTATGACAACAGGTTACAAAACCCATGACACTACTATTCTTGACGGTGCAACGGCGGACCTATGTTTATGTGCTCGGTATAAGACTCATGCCTAGGTGTTGAGGCTCAAAGCCTAGCTCATGTGTCCACTGTTGTATAGCTATCATCGCCCCTGGAGGCACAAAGAAATTATACAAGTCGCTCGTTAAAGATTCTCCGGCGCCATGTAGATGTTGGCGCCGCCTCCTTGCAGCGCCTTCTTCTTCTTCCTTGCTGCCTCGCACAGCTCTCTCTTCTCTCTTCTATGGTTTCTCTCACACACCATGAAGAAAATACAAACACACACATACACCAAGGGAGAAGGCCAGTTGCTGCTTTGCCAAGAGGCACCGTTCTATCGTGAAAAGTAGAGGCTACATATTTTCTGTTCCCTCACGGCCAGACTTTTCTCATTCACTTATTCAACTTAAATAGCTAAGGGCATATACATTGGTGCTATCTTAAGAGTGCCACGTAGGATAAATGATGAGCTGAAGGAGAGAGAACTCATAACTTGTCTTCTCTTATTTAAGAGAAGACAAGAAATGATGTTTTAGCACAATATATCTCACCACGTTTTTAAGAATGGCTAATTATTGAAGATAAGGCTAATAAATGAACCCATTATACATGCTCTAAGTACAAGACTCACCCACGCATTAGCCAAGCCAGCCGCCAGTTTCGCAGCCGCTAACCCCCACTAGCCGGGATGCACTAGGCCACTAATCACAACCAACTCTATCTACATGCACACGCTGTCATCCACTCCTATTCATCTGGTAACAAACTCACATGAAGCTAGCTAGCTAACAATAACATGCTGCGAACCCATCCATGCACGTCAACACGACCAGAACTTGGCACGTCACCTGAATCGACTTGACTATACTTTAGCCGGACGCACGTCAGCTTTCATCGGGCCTTGCCGCTTCCCACGGCATCACCGCTGTATCGCAGGGCACCATCGGCATCTCACAATGCTCGCCGCATCACACGGCAGCCCCACATCTCGCCTACTTCGTGCGCACGGCTGAAGATTCACTCGACACTTGATAACCTAGACTAAACTACATGCAAATACATGAAATCAAGATTAATGCTAACAACAGAGTTGGACCTTGATAAGTGCCACACGTGTGGTACGAAACTTCGAATATTTTTTATGGCAAGTTTAGTGACGCGAGGATGACAACTTTAGTTGTCAAGTATGACAACTTCTTTTCAGATGGCATTTTTTTTTGGGAATGACAACTTTAGTTTAAAAATGTCAGGCCGGAGTGCTTCATTCCGCACGTGTGGCACTTAACAATTGGGAAGCCCCGAACAAAAAGCACGAAGCCAAAGTGGTGCATCAACGTGGTCGATGAAGGCTGCCGGATCATGGAGCCGCCAGTGCCACCAACAACAGTTATATCATGGCGCCCTCAACGCTAGCAGCACGGACAGCAGCATGGAGCCTTGGCGAACACTGGGAAATTTTCTAGCGGACAGACTTGTCGCATTGACCTTCGAGGGCATGTGGACGGAGAACGAGCCCTCCTGCGAACTGAAGCCGGTGTCCCTGTGAGCATTAAAGGTACAGTCAAAACAGAATGTCCAAGCATACCAGTTCCTTCTAATATCTTAATTTGTATTGTCACACGATGGAAATTAAATTGTACATATGATGCCTAGATCATCAGGATGATGTTTGGTAGTTTAAGGCTAGATAAAAGGACTGATATACATTAAAAACATGAATGAAAACGGTAAAATATGGGAGGGTGTATATTGAGCAAAACAACACCAAAGAAACTTGGAAAGCATGTAGCAAGTATGACTCGAAGTAACATGGAGCATGTGGTAGATAAAGGCTAGATAAAAGTAACAAGTACAACGCATGAGATGTTTTGCCAATTAGATTATTATTTTTTAACGCAAGAGCCTATACATGCCATTCACACTATAGAAATGTTTTTTATAAAGGGGCGTTTTATTGACACAAAATGGAGCATCAAGAATAAACACAATGAACACACACCTGGCCTCTGCATAGCCAGGATCCACACAACCATCACGAACTCATGCACACACAAAATACGCTACCAAATAGCAAAGTCATATAAGACCAAAGCTATGCATAGGCGAGAAAATAAAACAAAGCAATCATCTCCATGATCGGCAAACTACAACAATGACCATATTCGCACCGACAATTACATAACACCATAACGGCTACGAGGTTCTTCAACACCAACGGCTTCATCGACGCTCAAGCGCCACCATCATCGAATCCTACTACCGAAGGCCAGAATCTTGGTTTTCACCTTGAAAACCCAATCTGAGCTTATCTGAGCAATGTCTTCAACAAGGTAACAACGCAAAAACATCGCCAGTGCTAGGTATCACCAACTTGGATCAGACCTAGGCTTTCACCCCATAGATCGATAACAGATGCTCAAGTAGCACCACCATCAATGTCACTGATGTCTGCTTCTCTTGTCCACGATCCCAACAGTTAAATGCGATGTGTGTCCGCCACCGCTGCATAACCATTCCTCTACATCAAGCCGTTTTCTATAGTTCGCATTCCCTGCTGAAGTCAACCACTGGATCTTAGGAGCAATCCTCACGAAGACCATTCGGTGGCCCTTGCAATCCCCAGTAAATTGGCCATCGCATGTCGGAGTAGTCAACAACGATGTAGCTATATGGCCGGCCACCGCGTTAGCATGCAGCTGCCATGCTACGGACTAGAAACATAGTGCACCCATTGACCCATAGACAACAAGCCGTTTCAGGCTTGAAGCAAGGGCCGCAGGAGCATCGCGCCGCATCTACAGCCATGCCACAAATGAGCTCGGCCTTGCATCCACCAACAATGAACTGCAGTCAGCCGCGTCGTTATCAGCACGAGGAGACACGTCCACGGCTAGCCAAACTGAGAGCAGCGATGCAATAGGAAAACCATGAAGCCAAATCAGAGGAGGGAGGGGGAGGGAGGCGTAGTGGGGAGGCACGGCGTCGCCGGCCAACCGGCCATGGAGTCCGCCGCCGACAATGGCAAGGAGGACTAATGAAGGAGGAGGAAGAGTTTGCTGGCGGTTGGAAATTTTAGTTCATGCAACGAGAACTGAACCTGTACCCTTTGGGCATGGTTTACCTTTTTCTTTGGTGCTGGCCTACTTTACCTTTGCGTGCAATGTCCAATAGGAGAGAAACTTGGAACAATGATTTGGTTATGTATTCCCTGGCCTATGTAGTTTTGTTTTGTTTTATGTTACTTCTGTGGATGTCGCGGGTGAGATGCCCTCCCAAGCAGGGCCGGTCCTGAGATTTTGGGGGCCCGGGGTGAAACTAAAACTCGGGGCCCTTAATATAGACGTCATAATAATAACAATGAAATATCATCAATAACACTTAAACAAATTAAAAATAAGTATGTGAATAAAATAATTTATACATATTAGCTTCAAATTTTCTTTGAACAAATCCTAATGCTAAGTCACTTATGATGGGCTCAATGTCAATCTCCAATAATTTCTCCTTGATGCATAATCATAGTATAAATATCTTCCTGTTTCATCTACATGGCATTCCATTCTTTTCCCTCTCTCATAGGCCCTTTCTCAATTAAGATGTCTCTTGCTTTATTATCAATATTATATTAATTTCTTGAATGATAAATATCATGAGTATGAATAGGTTATTCATCAACACTAGCAAATTGTGCATGTGCTCCAATGAGTTACCTACATTCTCGGAGCCACTTACATTGTTACCATGGATGTTGGTGTCAACATTTTCTTCTGCTGATCATATTCTAAATTTCCAATAGGTTACTGCTCTTCCTTTATGGCAACCATTATTACTCTTGAGAAATTTCTTCATATCTCTGTGTTGTGATTGTACCAATTTATCCACGGCCTTCTTACTATTCCTTTTAGCGCTACCCGATGCATACATCCTGTTTCTGGACGACATGATAACACACAATGCTGAAAACAAAAAAAATTGTTGCATCAGTTGTTGAACAGGACCGACTTAGTCATCAAGGAATGGCAATATGATATACCTGATGATTGATTTGGTGGTAAGTGTTAGTGTGTGTGCCGGCACAAAATTACAAGTTGGGGTCCCTAGAACTAAAATCAGTGGAGAACTAGATTAGATGTGTTCCTAACTGCCTATACAGAGTTACATAGGGGTGCCCTAAGAACTGAAATCAGCAGCTAATTAGGTAGGAAATTACCAGGACATGGGAGGGATTAGGCGGCTACGAGTACGAACATTGGGCGTCGACGGCTGAGGGCTTAAATACCTGCGCCTGCTCGGTTGCCATGATGGAATTGGAAAGGCTCGCGTCATTCGCTCCTTTTTTCACGCGAAGGACTCGCTCCCGACTGATCGTGATTGTTTTTGAGAAATTCACGGCTGATCATGATGAAATAACAAACAATCAACCATTTAGCTACAAAAAATGTCAGCTGCCTTTTCATTTTGTTTTCAATCGATTTTCTGTTCATTGAATGTGCTTTGAGATCTCTGTTGTTTTCATTTTTTTTTCTGTTTAATTTTGTTGTGGGCTGTGTGGAATCGATTGACCCCTATTTTGGGCCAGTCGAATTGCTTTCTGGGCTTGTTTTTGTTCTTCTAGGTTGCGTTTTTCTTTTTCCTGTTTTCCTCTTCTGTATTGGTTAATTTTTTGGGGGCTTTGGCTGAGTGTAATTATATACATATATATACTATATAATATGTGCCAAAATTTCATCATTATATGATTATTTTTGCATATTACGATAAAGTATAATTTTGGTGCAAAGTTGTGCGCAAGTTTTTTTTAATTTCTCTCTTGTTAAAGAAAATACCAACGCCCCTAAATCATTATTTTGATATTGTTTGGCACTTCATTTTCATTCTACTTTAAGGTTAAGTAACAATGCCACTATTCATTTGTTCTTAGATTTTGTATTTGCAAAGGTTCCACTTTTATATGCTTATTCTTGCATATTTTTAAACAACGCAATTGTTATTTATATTTTGTGCAAATTTTGTCAGTGTTTGTTTTAGATTCTTTTTCTCAGTTTTTTTGTTCTTAAACGGTAATAACAATGCACATATTCATTCTTTCTTTTGTGAGTATTTTTGTTTTCTTTTTATTCTAGTTTTCTTTTCCAACGTGCTTTTTCTTTTTCTTTTTTCCTTTTATTAGCTATTTCTTTTTTTTGTGGGTTTTAGCTGTTGTTTTTTATTTATTGTTTTTTGTTGAGTTATCTTTTTTCTTTATGTGTTTTTTTGGATGTTGAGTGTGTGTAAATATGTGCACACAAGTACTACATTTATACATTATACTAGAGTATGGAAATTTCACTACTATATGTTTCTTCTTACCTATTATAAAAAGTGCAAATTTTGTACTAATCATGAAGAAATTTTAGTTTTAAGTTTTTTATTTCAATTTCTCTCTTTTTAAGGGTAATACCAATGACACTAATGCATTCCTTCTCTGAAACTTTTTTTATGTAAATTCTACTAGTATATGTTAGTTCTTGCATAGCTATAAAAACTGCAATTTATGTGTAACTTATGTGCAAATTTTATCATGATTTATTTTTCATTCCTTTCTTCTTAAAGGGTGGTACCAATGCCACTACTTCATTCTTTTTTAAAAAATATTATATTTTTGTGTGTTTAAATAAGTATACACGCAAGTAGTATACAACATGTGTGTAAATTATAGTAGAGTGTGAAATTGCAATATTATATGTTCGCTGTTTGCATATTGCTAAAAGTGCAATTTCAGTGCAAACGTGTGTGTATTTTTTTTTCTCCTTTTCTTTTTTCTAAAAGGGGTTCATTATTCCCTAGAAAACTTTACTATTTTGATTTTGTTTTAGTTTTTTTTTCATTTTGTTTATTCTTAAAGGGTTTCATTCTTCCATAGAAAACTTTATTATTTCGTTTTTGTTTTTGTTTTTATTTTATTTCCTTTTATTTCTTTAGAGGCAATACCAATATCATTACACTATTATATGTTTATTCATGCATATTATAAAAATGCAATTTATGTATAAACTGCGTGCAAATTTTGTCACTTTTTTGTATTCTTCTTGAAAGGGAATACTAGTGCCACTAATTAAAAGCAATTTATGTATAAACTGCATGCATGTACCTGCGGCCAAGGCAAACATTGTCACCCACACGGTGAATCCTACGTAAGAAAGAAAGTGACCGACCCAGAGGATTAATCAGTCGAGTGACACGTAGCCAGAGCCAAAAATCAACCCCTAGGTGGTGATCGGCCTGCTGCTTTCTGTGCTTGCATATCTGGGTGAAAGCGAAATCATTAATTGAGGAGTATTCCCTGCAAAGATCACTCCCACCTTTTCAGGTTGTGATAAGTGATGCGTTGGATGTGCACCACTTGTCCCAACCTGGGAGTTTTCTTTTTTTTCGTAGATCAGTTTATTCAAAATGTTTTATCTCTTAAACCGCAAGTCCAAATCTCAAACTGTTTTCACTGTTGGATTCCTCGCATTGAGATCTTCAAGACTAGATCCCATGTTGATAGGTTTTGATGAAATTTTTGCCGTTGGAGCATGGTTACCCTTTCTGAAATAGGCACGGCCATGCCTCTCGCAAAAGCACAACCGTGCCTCTGGCAGCAGCAAAAGCGTGCCTCTCACGGAAGGAACAAAAAAAAATGCATGTTTTTTCATTTTTCGAGAGCCACAGCTGTGCATCTCGCGAAAGCACAACTATGCCTCTGACGAAGCAAAACCGTTCTTCTTGCGGAAGAAAAAAAAAGAAAACACGTTCTTTTACGGTTCCGAGAGGAATGGCCATGCCTCTCGCAAAAGCAAAACCGTGCCTCTCGCCGAAGCAAAACCGTGCCTCTTGGGGAAGAAAGAGAAAACAGAAAACATATTTTTTTCCCGTTTTTGAGAGGCACGGTCGTGCCTCTCATGGAAGTAAATCGTGCCTTTCGCAGAAACAAAAAAATGCGTTGGCCCGATAAGCTCAAAAGTTTTCACGAATAAGCAGCTCATTCCACTCACCTGTGATTAGATCGATAAGCTCATCTACCTTGGAGAGGACACAGTTTCCCGGCACGATGAGCCAGGGTGCTCCCATGTCAAACCAAGTGTGTGGTTTAGTGCCAAGCATCGTGTAGAACAAGCGCCAAACTCACTTTTTCTAAATGAACTCCGAGATCACTTCATTATTTGGCGGATGGTCTCCACCTCTGTTTAGTGGATGCCATTTGGGAGGCCCATCCGGCGACAACTCCCATCAAAGTGATTTTTTTAGCTTTCTTCCTTTTCAATACTAGTCATCAACCCATGCTGCAGCACGGGCTAGTTACTTACAATAGTGCAGAACCGGTCTTTAGTGCCGGTTCGTCATGGCCTTTAGTGCCGGTTCGCGAACCGGCACTAAAAAGTGGGGACTAAAGGCCCCCCCTTTAGTACCGGTTCGTCACGAACCGGCGCTAAAGTGCAAACACGTGGCACGAGCCAGGCCCGGGTGCGCGTAGGGCTTTAGTACCGGTTGGTAACACCAACCGGTACTAAATGCTTTTTTTCCTTTAATTTTGTGTTTGCAATTTAATTTAGTGATTGTTTTACATTATAATGAGTTGCTAAATCATTAGGTGAAAGTACCGCGGATTAGTTTTGACTGGATGCATTTTGGATCTAGCTAGCTAAGTGATCAAGTATATGCCATATCCATATTATACTTGATCACCTAATTAGGTGATCAAGTATAATATATATGGATATGGCATATATATACTTGATCACTTAGGTAGGATCCATCCAGCTGAAACTAATCTGTGGTTTCTTTCATTAAATGATATAATAACTCATCATCATCATCATATTAATATAAAAACTCTTTGCATCATATCATCAACATGAGTATATATATATATACTCTAGCTAGCTAGCTAAAAATCATCGTAATCATCATTATCACTATTTAATCATCATAGTCATTACCGCTATCTACTCACCACCAACAGTAGCTTAAAGAAGAAACATTCACTTGTACCAGAACCAAAAATATCATGGAGTTCAACATGATTGTCATGATATTATAAGCGTTCATATATAACACCACAAAAGCAAATCACTCTTTGAGATTAAGTTCAAAACAAAGAACACGGACATGAAAGGACAAGTACTAAGAGCAGCATGAACTAGCTAAATCACTCCTGCTACTCTCTCTCTCTCTGGTAAAATAGCATAGAACATGTATAGCTCTCCTGATTCATCAAACTGAAGCATGCAGATGAACATGTCTCCTAATCATGGGCTGCACTTCTCATTGCTGCCCCCTAGTACTTCTCTGCGATCGTTAACAGTTTTCCTCCAATCTTTCGCTATTAAGCATTCATCGCTTCTAGAAATTCTGAATGCATCCATGTGTAATGCAGGATATCTTGGCCGTAAGCTAAAAATTGACATGCGACCTTTAGTCTCGATCCCCTGAGGCACAACTGTCATCGGGAGTCCCTGTTGAAGAACATCGTATAGTACTTAATTAATATACTTAGCAATGAAAGTTTAGCAAAAGAAATATGTATGCAAAAGATGCACTGAGGACAAATAGTAAAAATCTTACCATCATTACTAAATAGATGTGACCGTAGTTCAATACCATCACTATTGGTCGCATGTTTTAAGTACTAACATTTCTAAGTGCAGGAAGAAAATTTGTCTTGACAGTATGAAGATCCTCAAGCCCTAAAACATAATGACTTATCTTCTTGCAGTTTAGTTCAGCTCCGGGACAGAAGTAGGTCCTGTCTACCAAGCGTCGGACATGTTTGCTTGAATGGAAATAAGCTGTCAATAAAAATTAGTTTTCAATTATTTTTTAATAAGCAATATCAAAGACAAAAATATAGCTGAGAAGAACTCACATAATGGTAGAACTGAAGGCGTCTGCACATCGACCCATATGTCTCTATTACATTCAATATCATCTTCCGGACGAATATCAAAGGTGATAACCATTCAGGCTCAAATGCATAAGCCTTGCATAGTGCTTGCCAAGTTTTGCATTCAAAATAGGTGTACGTGTGTGCATTGTATACTTTAACGTTGAAAGTATAACCATGCTCAGTTTTCAGGTAAACTCTCTTTACCTCCATAGTTTCCATATCATTGAAACCTATCTTATCCAAGACAAAAATTCTTGCATGGCAGGGGATGCGCTAGTAGAATAGTGAAAATTAAAAATTATAAGTCAGGCAAATGAAGCATATATAAGTCATGCTTAATTACGAAAACAGACTTGTCGTTGTGACTTACTGTATCGAATTCGAAGGTCTCATCCAACTTGATGCTGAATCGCCTATCATCAACAAGGAAATTTCTGTCGCACTAGCCGCGCTGGTCTTCACAATATTCGCACATAATGAATTTTTTTCCGTCGTCAGACGACATTTCCTATATGTTCATATAGGCGAAACATTAAACACTTACTAATTCAATTAATTCAACTACTTCTATTAATTCAACTAAGCATTTACTAAAAATAAACTAGTTATATTAGTTCAAATAATCTCATATACCTAAATTTTAATTAGTTCAAATAATCTCATATACCTAAAATTTCTTGCTAAAAATAAACTAGTTCTATTAATTCAACTAGTTCAACTAAGCATTTACTAAAAATAAACTAGTTATATTAATTCAACTAGTTCAACTAAGCATTTCTAAAAATAAACTAGTTATATCAATTCAACTAGTTCAAATAATCTCATATACCAAAATTTCTTACTAAAAATAACCTAGTTCTATTAATTCAACTAGTTCAAATAATCTCATATACATAAATTTTCTTAATTCAACTAGTTCAAATAATCTCATTAACATTTCTAACATTCTAAAAATAAACTAGTTATATTAATTAATTCATCTAAACAATAGAAAATAGAAAATAAGTAAAAAAATATGTGTGTGTGTGTGTATGTGTGTATGTACATGTGTGTACATATAGTGTGTGTGTGTATG
>NC_041386.1:706422153-706460139 GCF_002162155.2 Triticum dicoccoides | reverse complement strand
GGCGACGACGGGGCCGACGACGACGGGCGGCGAGGGCGGCGGGGACGGCGATGACGTACGGAGGGGGCGGCGATCGACGGGCGGCTAGGGCGAGGGCACGGCGACGCGGCGGCGTCGGAGATCGATGTCGCGCGAGAGAAGTGGAACGAACTGGTCGACGATAACTGAATTTTCGTAAGTGCCATATATATTGGAGGGGTCTTTAGTACCGGTCGGAGCCACCAACCGGTACTAAAGGTCAATTTTGGCGAGGCCAAGCGGCGGGAAACTAGGGCTTTAATACCGGTTGGTGGCTCCAACCGGTACTAAAGGGCAACGCATTAGTACCGGTTGGAACCACCAACCGGTACTAATGGTCGTGCGCTCCCACCCGCACCGGTGCTATTTTTAGTCCTACCTCGCCGAGCAAAGGGCAGCCGCACTGGTTTATAAACCCAGCCGCGGCTGCCCTTTCGAACTCCTCTATATAGCGGGCTTCTGGGCCTAACTAGGGCACGCTGCCCTGTGAGCCTTCTGGCCCTTCTGGGCCTGAATTTGCACACCCTAGGTCTGGCAGGCCCACCGGACAGCGCCCCAACAATTTTTTTATATTTTTTTTCTTTTCTGCATTATTTAT
Organism: Triticum dicoccoides; assembly: GCF_002162155.2. Lineage (NCBI taxonomy): Eukaryota > Viridiplantae > Streptophyta > Magnoliopsida > Poales > Poaceae > Triticum > Triticum dicoccoides. Next base: position 706,459,523 of record NC_041386.1, on the reverse strand, counting down.
TTTCTTCTATTTATTTCTGAGTAGTTTTATATAATTTTTTATATAGTTTTTTCTTTTTTCTTTATTTATTTTTTCTATTTATTTCTGAGTAGTTTTTTTTGTTGTATTTAGTTTCTTTGTGAATATTTTTGCTTTATATAGTTTTTTTCTTTTCTGCATTATTTATTTTCTGCTATTTATTGCTTTATATAGTTTCTTTTCAGAGTTTGTTTTGCTGTGATTTACTGTTTCATGGTCATTTAGCTCTCTGAACAAATTGGTAAATGACTAAAAAACAGAAGTGCTCGTGTAACTGATGAGTTCTCGTCCGAAACTCTGATACTCCGAAAGACATTGTCCAGTTTGTACACGAAGTTCGTCCAATTTTGGCCGTGACTCTGTCCACTCTTTCGTACATGCTATGCAGGTGAAATGATGATACCTTCAACATTTTCAGAGTTTGTTTTGTAGTGATTTTCATTTTCACGGTCATTTAGCTCTGATCTAAACAAATCGGTGACTGAATAACAGGAAATGATGTCAGAACGTGTTGGAAATTGATGACGTCGCTTCGAATGCTGCATAATGCCGGCTCAAAAAAAGTCTGGAGTTCAAATAAGTTAAAAAAATGAAGTGCCCGTATAACTGATGAGTTCACGTCCGAAACCGGTGAAGACTCATATTGAGTCCACAAATTAAACACATAGAGTTCAATGAAGACCAAATGCTTGTGATAGTTTAAAAAATAACATATTTAAATTGTGCATCTGAACGCAGAAAAAATACATTGATCAGTACCGCCTTTCAGCAAAAACGCGCTAGTACATATAAAAAATACATTGATCATCAATGATCTTTTTTATAGAATCTAAATTGTCAATAGGAATCTACCACCGATTTAAAAACCGGCGAAGACTCCTATTGCAGCCACAGATCCTACACATAGAGTTCAATGAAGACCAAATGCTTGTGATAGTTTGAGAAGTAACATATTTAAGGTGGTCAAATTCTTGCTAGGGGAGCGAGGTGGGACTAAAAAATAGCCCCTGCCACAACCTCTTTAGTACCGGTTCGTGCCACGAACCGGTACTAAAGATGCTAGTGCCCGGCCAGCACCTTTAGTACCGGTTCGTGGCACGAACCGGTACTACAGATTCACACTGAATCGGTACTAAAGGTCTCCTCCCGCGTAGTCATTTGAACCGGCACTAATGGACGCATTAGTGCCGGCTTATATGCAAACCGGTATTAATGTTTCTCATATTTGACCCTTTTTCTACTAGTGTTAGGGATACATGCAACAATAGAAGTAGTAATGTAATGTGGATATTGCTACATATTTTAAATTATAGGGAATTAGAAATCCATCTCTAGTATTAGTATTGCAAACATGCAAAAGTTTTTTTTCTTCGCATGAAAAAATATGCATAAGAAACATTACCAAAATACACATTGATTTATTGGGCGCCACCCTTCAGATGTTGGATACCTCGTGGAAATAGGTAAGTAAATCTTGGATCAAGATAAAACTGCTTGTGGCACGAAATTAGGGGGAATTAGCTTTAGAGATGTACTAATTAACTGATCGTGAAGTCTTCGACTCAAAAAAGCATGAAAACACCTTCTTATCATTTTTCAAAAATATAGTTTTTAAAATTAGACTATCTATCCAGATTCTATATCCACTCTATAGCTTAGAACACCACACTTTGTTTTCATTACCAATACATCTAAAAACATTTGCATCTCCATTTGAAACACGATAGCGTCGTTATCCATGTGTTGGAAAACATTGTGCTTCCTTCGCCATGTGCTACGAACATTGAAAATTCACATGATAACCTATTTTGTAAGGGAGACCTTGTAAGTAAATGTTATAACTTGGAATATTGAGAAGAACGAATGCTTATAAAAAACACATGATTTATTAATCAAAGCAAGGTCTCCCTATGAACAGGTGCACGTAGATTAAATAGAGATCAAACACCAGATCACCTGCAGAAGTCAAAACATCTTTATTTTAGTCACGTCTCACATGTGTTGAACAAAGATCTTCAATCTAATGGCTATAGAAAGATTATGGATAGAGCACTTTCATGGTTTTGTTATGATGTGTTTTGCATCATGTAGAGAAGGAATCCATGGACACGAAGCTGGAGAGGATAAACACATGTTTAAGAAGAATCCTTAAAATAAAATCAAGTAAAAACCTTGACGGATATAGGATTTGGAGAGGGCTCGGTTTTTCATATGGTAGACACATACGCATGCATCTGTTTTTTTTTTGAGTTGCTTGCATCCCACGTGTTTGTATTGGAGATGGATGCTCCCATCTAATGTATGAGCCATATTTCAAATCTACTACCTCGTGTATCCATTTTTTTTCACTACATTGCTTGTCCTTTAAACCCACATGCCTCATGGATATTTTTTTACCTTACACATATTTTTTCTCGATTGGTATATGCCAATGAAAATATCCACCTGCTGTTTGAATTTAAATCTCATCCGCATATTTTTATTATTTTTAGATCCGATTGCTTATATAATAAGCATGATGTAGCTTAAGATATTACATATATCCAACGGTTAAATATTTCTGAGTTTCAGATCTGATTGTTAATTAGTTAGTTTCCTAGAATGCCCGTGAAATCGGAGGAGATGAGACTAAGATTTTTCTTTCTTCCAGACAAAGAGAGTTGAAGGGGAGGACACTAAATTTTTCGTGTTTCTCGGAAACAGAGAGAGATCAAGTGGAGGACTTCTTTTTTTTTTTGCGGGGTACATAGACCAAGAGGAGGACGATTCACATATGTAGGTGGGATTGGAGACCAGATCTCACGTTTAATCTAGGACGACGATAACTGCCACACGTGTGGATGTTAAGGGGTCTGCCCACACGTTTTATGTGGTGTCTAAGAGGACCGGCCCACACGCCTATGTATGGGCAAAACAACTAGCGCCCACACGCCTCTTTTTTCCCCTTGTGGTCTCTCTTACACGCCTACGTGTGGGCAAAATGCATAACACCCACACGACCTCTCTCAGCCACCTACCTCACTGTCCAGCACGCCCCCGCGTGACAGTCATCACGCATCCCCGCAGTTGCCATGGTCCGGACCCTCTTCAATGTCCGTTTAACTGTAGTTGCCATGTCGCTGAACTACAGTTGTCATGTCGGACAGCTACAGTTGCCATGGTTGCTCAACTGCAGTTGTCATCTCAGGTCAAGTGCCAGATGCCATTTTGGACAACTGCAACTGTTGCCATGTATGGTCTGGTTTACTATAGTTGCCATGATTTGAAAACTAGAGGTTGCCACCTACTAACACTAAGCAGTTGCCATGTATGGTCTGGTTTACTATAGTTGCCATGATTTGAAAACCTTAGGAGTTGCCACCTACTAACACTAGGCAGTTGCCATGCAGCGCTACAAAGAGACATGGCAAAACAACATGTTCGAGTAAAAGAGAGAGTTGTTATCTGCTTAAAAGCACACTAGGGCAGTTGCCGTGTACCCTACAAAACACATGGCAACTGACATGTTCAGGTAAAAAAAAAGAGAGTTGCCATCTGCTACACTAGGGCGGTTGCCATGTACACTGCAAAGCGCATGGCAACTGGCAGCTTGGGTGTGGGAGAGGAGACGGGCGTGTGGGCGAGATGGCAAATGCCCACACAACAGCCCTTGTGCATGAGTGAAAACTGACGTGTGGGCGAACTGCTAAACGCCCACACACCGGCCCCTTCGTGTGGTGAAACGGACGTGTGGGCGACCGGGTGAATGACCACACACCAGCCCAGTCCTACGTGGCACCACAATCATGCCAAGATTCGTGCACCCACAAACGGACGCGGATCCACGCGTGTGGGCGAGATGCAAACGCCCACACGTGTGGGCGTTAGTGTTTCCGTTAATCTAAAGGCTGCATACAAATCATATATTAACCGGATGGCTGAAATTCCTTAATTTCATGGATTAACGTGGTGCCTCAATCTCACGTTTAATCTAAGGGCTGCATACACATCATATATTAATCGGATGGTTGAAATTCCTTAATTTTAAGGATTAACGTGGTGTCTTGTATGGTGCATCCGATTAGTAAATATAAGATATTTTAATGGTTATTATTGTAGTATTTTGTTTTAGCCTATTGTAATGTTTCTATTAAGTGCGTAAAATCATGTTGTTGGTCTAAAATAAAGTCAAAAAACAGATTTATTACTACAGTTTACTTTATAGGAAAATATTACCAATTTCATAAAGAGGAATATAGAGCACACACCTTCAACTAAAATCTATGTTCCGAGAGTTTATGTGGAGATGACGCTCAGTTTTTAATTTATTTTAAAGAAAAGGTATAGAGACCAAGAGGAGGACCATACGCTCAGTTTTTTATTTATTTTATTAAAGAAAAGGTACAGAGACCAAGAGGAGGACGATTCACATACGTAGGTGGGATTGGAGACCAGATCCCACGTTTAATCTAGGACGCCGATAACTGCCACACGTGTGGCACGATGGACACCCGCCCACACGACCCTGTGTGGCATACCCCGCAGGCAGCCCACATGACTTTGTGTGGGCGAATATAAGAACTGCCCACACGTGTGGCAGGAGGAGCATCCTACCACACGACTCCTACGGTACAATGGGATCGATCTCAAGTACGAATTCGTTTGACAGGGGAACCCACACCCCACACGCCTCCATCAGACCAGATCCCTTTTCCCTGTGAAAAAGGGGAAAAAGCCCACTAACACCAAATTAAATGAAAAGGCCCAGTTTTTGGTTTTTTCTGTACAAATAAAAGCCTAGATTTTGCTCAGATACTAAAAAATGCCATCAGCTGCTTTGAAAATAGCAGAAAATGTCATTCGAGTTTAACCAAACTATTTGCCATTATATTTGTTTTTTAACGATGGCAAAGGTTTATGAACACATATATAATGCCCAAAATGAAATATGGCAAATCTGCCATGACAACAAAAATCAATATTGCCATGTGAAAAAACGCAAAAAGTTGAAAAATTCATGTGAAAAGAACACACAAATTTGACAAGGCAATAAAAGATAAAAATGCAATTGCATTTTTAATTAAAAATGCAATTGCATTTTTAATTAAAAATGCAATTGCATTTTTAATTAAAAATGCAATTGCATTTTTAATTAAAAATGCCATGAAAGTTTAATCAAAATTGCCATGTTTCGAAGGAGAATTTTGCCGTGTGTGAGAAAAAACACAAAATGTTGAAAATCAAGTATGAACAAAGAGATTTGCCATGGCAGATTGGTATCAAAGAATTGCCGTGTTTTGTATGATGAATTTAATGTGTGTTGAAAAACACAAAAGGTTTGGAATTCAACTATGAACAAGAAACATGTGATGGCAAATTCGTATCAAAACTTGCCACAACGAAATTCATGTAAACTAAATTTTCCATGAACAATAAAAATTGCCATGGCAGATTCATATTGAAACTTGCCATGGCAGAAAATATCATTTAAACTAAATTGCCATGATCACTAAAATAAATTTGCCATGAATTGTAAACTAAATTTGCCATGAATTGTAAACTAAATTTGCCATGAACCAACAAACTAAAATTTGCCATGATCAATAAACCAAATTTGTATCAAAACTAGGCACGACAGACTTATATCAATAATGCCATGTTCTGGTATGATGAATTTGCCATGTGTATAAAAAATGGAAAAGTTAAAAAATCATAAATATGAACAGGAAAATTGGCATGGCAGAAATTCACGTAAACTAATTTTGCCATTAGCAAGAAAAATTGCCATGGCAGATTCATATTGAAACTTGCCATGACAAAAAAAATCATGTAAACTAAATTGCCTTGATTTGAAAACGTATCAAAACTTGGCATGGCAGATTTGTATCAAGAATTGCCATGTTTTGGTATGATGAATTTGCCGCGTGTGTAAAAAACACAAAAGGTTGAAAATCAAAAAATATGAACGAGAAAATTGCCATGGCAAATTCGTATCAAGAATTGCCGCTTGTTTGTATGATGAATTTGCCGTGTGTGAAGAAAACACAAAAAGTTGAAAGTCCAGTATAAACAAGAAAAATGCCATGGTAGATTCGTATCAAAACTTGCCACGGCGAAATTCACGTAAACTAAAATTTGCCACGATTTGAAATTCGCCATGACTAGTAAACTAAATTTTCCATGAACCAAATAAACAAAATTTGACATGATCAAATAAAATCAGTTTGCCATGATCAATAAACTAATTTTGCCATGGCCAATAAACTAAATTTGCCATTATCAACAAACTAAAATTGCCATGGTTAACTAAGAAACAAAAGCATAAAGATTGTCATGGGCGTGTTAAAAAAACTAAATTTGCCATGACTAGTAAACTAAATTTGCCATGAACCAAATAAACTAAATTTGACATGATCAAATAAAATCAGTTTGCCATGATCAATAAACTACATTTGCCTTGGTCAATAAACTAAATTTGACATTATCAACAAACTAAATTTGTCGTGGTTAAGTAAGAAACAAAAGCATAAACATTGTCGTGGGCGTGTTAAAAAAACGAAATTTGCCATGACTAGTAAACTAAATTTGCCATGAACCAAATAAACTAAATTTGCCATGAAATAAACTAAATTTGACATGATCAAATAAAATCAGTTTGCCATGATCAATAAACTAAATTTGCCATGGTCAATAAACTAAATTTGCCATGGTGTTTTGCTTATAAATAGAAATATACGTTATAAAAGTTTAACAACTGCCATGATTTCTGACCTCAATCTAACCACATGTATTCTATAGATAACAACACCAGATAATTAACAGGCCTCGTGACCTAGGGTACTACTACAGGTACACATGTTTAAGCTATGTGACGAACTTAAAATGCCATGGGTGTTAAATTTGCCATGTCTCTGAAATTTACGATGGCATCATCAAAAATTGCCATGACTCTAAAGTTGCCATCACTGCATGCTCGAAAACTGCCCGTGGAAACTACAGACTATCCATCCAATTCTAAACAAAGGCTAAATTATCAGATTGAAAACTGTACTCAGATGATTGATCAAACAAAAATCATCTCCCTGCTGCCGTGTGCATGAACACACAACACACGAAACTGAGAGAGGGAAAATCAAACCTCCATGGCATCGGGTGCCGGAGGAGCAAGGAGCAGGCGGGCCTTCCTGAAGATCACATCGAGCACGCGGATGTCGTCATGATTGCAGTAGTTGCCGGGCTACCGCGACGCCCTGACGAACAAGCTGTTGCCTCCCACGACCACAAGCCCATCGATGTTGAGGACGAACATGGGGTGGCGCTTGCCCACCGGGTCGAGTAGCTCCGGCCCGCGCCTACACCCACCACGGAGGCCGACCCCACCAGGGACACCCGCCGGCCCGCCGGCGTCGTTCCCACGGTAGGAGTTGGCGAGTAGCGCGGCGGCAGCACGCAGATAGACTGGCGCGCGGCGGAGCTCGAACCCCAGAAGTAGCCGCGCGCGCTCGCCTCCTCCGCTTCAGCCATCCGCCCCCTGGACCTCCCCCTCACAGCCGGGAAAACCACGCAGCTCTCCCTCACTGCCACCCAAGCCGCCATAGGAGAAGGGGGATCCACCCGGTGCTCACCACCAACGCGCCCCTCCCCGCCCCTCACGCCTGCCACCGCCCATCTCGCCGGCCACCTACTAGTCACCACAAAGATACATATGAGAGGGGATTACGAGCAGAGGGGAAGAATAGGAGCGGCACGGGGCGGTGTGAAGAAACCTGGCTGCGCTAGTCGGCGATCGCCGGCCACCGGAGGTGTGGGAGAGGCGCCGGGGTCGCTCGGGGTTGAGCTCCTTGGCGCATGGCCGCCGTCGATGCGGGGGAAAGGCTCCGCCATAGCTGCTCTAGCGAGTGGAGTGGGAGTGGGGGTGGGGGGGGGGCCTGAGGCGAGAGGATAAGGTGCGGTGGTCCTCGGCAGATGCATGAAGATTCGACATTTAACGCGTTCGGGCCGAATTGTCAACTGCCACACGCGTTCAGGTGAGGAGTTTTTCGCCCGCACAACACCGTTTGCTTACGTGGCTTTTGACCCGGATGGCAATTGCTCTAAAATTCGTGCAAACGGATCGAACGGCATCAAGTGCGTGTGGGCGGGTTTCTAAATGCCACACGTGTGGGCGTTAACATTTCCGTTAATCTAAGGGCTACATACAAATCATATATTTAACCGGATGGCTGAAATTCCTTAATTTCATGGATTAACCTGGTGCCTCAATCTCACGTTTAATCTAAGGGTTGCATACACATCATATATTAATCGGATGGTTGAAATTCCTTAATTTTAAGGATTAACGTGGTGTCTTGTATGGTGCATCCGATTAGTAAATATAAGATATTTTAATGGTTATTATTGTAGTATTTTGTTTTAGCCTATTGTAATGTTTTTATTAAGTGCGTAAAATCATGTTGTTGGTCTAAAATAAAGTCAAAAAACAGATTTATTACTACAGTTTACTTTATAGGAAAATATTGGCAATTTCATATAGAGGAATATAGAGCACACACCTTCAACTAAAATCTATGTTCCGAGAGTTTACGCAAACCCACAAGTGAAGAGGAATACTTTTCTTGTCTTGTTTCAATTATACGAAAAATAGTTTCATGCCACCGGGGATAGATGCCACCCACGTAGTCACCGTACAATCGAGGAGCTTCGAGATTTGTGCTTGCAGGTTTAAGCTAGTGGTTTGATGAAAGACATACAGGAAACAAGCACTAGTCAAACGCAGGTGTTAGTAATTTTCGACTAGCATTGCAGATAAACAATGTCGAGTATCCTGACATAGAAGCTGTAAGTAAAATATTGGCTTCTATCTGAAGTTGCATGCACAGAAGGTTTATCTGTACATAGATCACGGGTATGATAGAAACTTCTGTCAGCGCATCCAGTTCACATTTTGCTGGGAGTACTGAAGGACCCCATTTTAGGCAATGAAGCATACGGCGAAAAGGTAGACAAGATGAAAGCTAAACGTAATATTGTACATGTCTAGAAAATCTAAATTGTCCGCATGTGATCACCGTGCACAAGCACTGCTATCTTACCAATGCTTCTTTTTTGGATTATTCAACTACTAATTAAGAACTTTTGTCTAGTGCTCAGTACAAGCAAACATATATGGTCAAAACACTCTGACAACAGATAAGAAATATGTCTATCAATGTTTGTTCACTGACTTGTCCATGAAAAACAATACTCCCTTCATTTCACAATGTAGTGCCTATAGATTTTTTTTTAAAGTCAAACTTCGCCAACTTTGATCAAGTGTATAGAGAAAACTATCTACATCTTCAATACCAAACATGTACGTTCTGAAAATATAACTCACAATGTATCCAATAATGTGCATTTGGTATTCTAGATGTACCTACTTTTCTCTATAGATATGGTTGAAGTTTGTAATGTTAGACTTTTGTAAAAATCTATAAACACTACATTATAAAACGAAGGGAGTATGTCAGCCTTTCCCAGGCCCCCATTCTTTTGATCTGACAACACGTTCCAATGCAAGGACAAAGTTACTAACCGCATTTCACTACTCATGCATTGTTGATTAAGAAGGTAACTATTTACATGCTATACACGGATCTCTAGGTGGGACGAATAGTAGATACCGTGGTGCAGCTTACAGCTATCCCCCAGACATCATATCCACACTCTTCAATTATATTGGCCCTGTTTGAATCCATAGGTTAGAGTTAGTTTGGGTTAGTTTGACTCAACTAACCCAAAAATATCCAAACAGGGAGAGTTAGTTTGGGTTAGATGCATCTAACCCACCAAAAAAACTAACCCATCCAAGAGGTGCTTATTTGGGTTAGTTCTTCTCGAGACAACTAAAAAAACACATTTTTCTCTCGCTCTCCCCGCAGCAACCCTGCTCTAACATCCCGTTCCAACTCCATCGTCTTCCCGTGGCCCGTCCGCCCGCGGGTAAGCAGTCGCGGCTTCTTGCGCGGCCCGTCCCCGTCGGCCTCGGCCAGCGCGGCTCCTTGCGCAGGGATAGCGGATTCAGCCGGCGGGCTGCGCGAGAGGCCAGCGCGGCTCCTTGCCGGGCGCGTCCCCGTCTGCATCAGACGGCGCAACTCTCGACCAAATGATTGAGAAAGAGCATTTATTGTCAATTTTATCCTACGATCCAAACACCTCTTTGGTTATAGTTACTTCAGGGTTAGTTCAAGATTAAAATCTAACTCTAACCTTTAACTAAGTATCCAAACAGGGCCATTATCCACAACTTTAAATTATGCACAGCAGACGCGACGCGTTCTCGGTTCTCCCTACACGCGCACTAGTGCGACAGCATCGTGTTCACGGCGGAACATGTGGCCCCAGCCTGTTCGTGAGCTCGTGGGACGGCCTCACGCGGTCAGTCAGTCGGGGATCCGGCGACGGCGTTTATTTCTCAGCAGCGATGGATGCCCGCGTGCCACTTGGAGAAGAGCACAAGGTGTTTGTCGTTATGCCATTGCCGCGTCCGCGTGCACCGGGAGCCGTCCAGATGGCACCGGTGGCAGTGCCTCCTCCTTGCCATTTCATGGACGTCCTGCCCTTTGATTGATTGCTCAGTCATGGGCTCATGGCGTCGTGTGGTCTGGTCTCCGCCGGCCGATGTTCTGGTTTAACTCTCTCTGATGGACTGGCCTCCGCTGGCCGCAGGCCAGGTGTTTGTGGAAATTCCGCAGGAGGAGAATCTCTGCTGCTGATTGTGCCAGGATAATACCTACATTTCTGTTAGATATTCTTACGATGTAGTAAGTAGTCTTGGACTCGCCGGTGTTCAAACGCCATGCCAAATTGTTATAGTTTCTGAAAAGTCACTATCACAGTCCACTCACCACGTCAACAATTTGGACGGGGTCATCCTATCAGGAGAGGTTCCTTGCACAACATAGTCAATCATGAAAGTCTGAAGACTGCGACTCGTTGCTCAGAAAAGTCCCAAGGTATAGAAGCTGGTTACTGGGTGCCTGTTCTCAACACTCTCCGGTCTTCTTCACCAGCAAACTGAACTGAGAGAAGATGATGCTCTGGAATGGTGTGGGTCAGGTGGCCAACATAGCGCAGCTTGCTGGGGTGGACGCGTATGGGCTTATCACGATGATCGTGGAGGCTGCAAGGACAGTTAGGAGGAACCGCCGAACCTGCCAGCTGTTGGCGCGGCGTGTGAAGATGATCGGAGACCTTCTCCGGCAGCTCGAGAGCACGCAGCTGATGCAGCATACGGAGACGAGGAACCCAGTTGAGCAGCTGGAGGAGACTCTCCGGCATACGTACGTGCTCATCAGATCCTGTCAGGATGGCAGCTACCTGTACAGCTGCTTTATGGGAGGGAAGCAAGCTGACCAGCTCCATCAGGTGCAGAATGAGATCACCTTCTACCTCCAGCTCTTCCCTCTTATCGGCTTTGTCGATACCAGTCGGACCTGGGCACGGCTTCTGCACACAGCTGACCCTCTTGGTACAGAGGTACATATATTCTTCTCACTTTTCTAGATGTAAATGATACGGCTATCATGTGCTTGAGTTTCCAGCACAGATTTAGTTAGTTATAGTTGCTCCTTTTTCTGCTAGATGTAAATGAAGCAGGTCCAAAGCACTTAATATGAGGAGTAATGTTCTGCATATTTTTTTCTACAAAAGCGTGTGCAAAAATCTTTGTCCATTTCCACCTACCATGCAATCGGCAGCTAGTCCTTGCAATCAACGAGGAATGCAATCAGTTAGTCTTTTAGTTTGTTGTGCTTTGTTGTTTGCTGACGGTTGACTAGGCCAATGTGTTTTGTATGGGATGCAGCCCCCCTGCATGTTGTCGAGCAAAATTCCCCCCTATTATGCTTCATAGTAAATATTGATTTGTTGCTAGAACATTGCTAATTGTTTTCATAATGCTTATTCAAGAGAAATCACGTTGAAAGGATCTTATTTCCATCCTTTTTGCATCTTGAAGGGTACTATGGATGAGTTACATGCAGTACATCATTCAGAACATAACAATAGGTATGCTATACCAATGGTACCTTGTTTTATGCTGAATTCAAGTCATATTCATGGAATCTCATTTGCTGTGCATTTAAACCACTCTGGTCCTGCTTCATTTTCCAGCTCTTTTTGTGAAGGTATAGAATGAAGGAAGCACAAACAATTTCTTGTCACACAATGAAATTGAACTTGTTGAGCAACACCCTTTCGAATTATAACAATGGTCGGAATTGTTACTGTTCTGTATCAACTTAGTGCCAAACTTTGCAGAATATCAAGACTCTGCTTTACAACACAATCACCATCTAGTTGTGTGCTACTTCAGTACAAATTAAGGAACACTTTTACCGTGTATGTTCCACCCATAAATACAAATGGAAAATCATTAAATTATAACATCTAAATCTTTGTGTCCTTTATTCATATTTATTTTTGATATAATTTCTATTATAGAAAACTCAGAACAGAGGCCCTCAAGGTAACTCAATTAGAAGATCTGGAAACTCCTTGCACAAAATCCAAGGAAGAACAAAAAGCAAGTATGTACACTTAAAGCTTACTTGACAGCTTCTTTAAGTTCATAACTACTCCCTCCGTCCCACAATATAAGATCATTTATCAGGCTATGTTAGCTTGAAAAACGATCTTATATTGTGGGATGGAGGGAGTAGGTGCTAAAATTTCACAATATTGTGGGACGATTCAAGGAAGCTTTTGGACGATTCAAGGATTCCATTTGCTTTTGGACGATTCAAGGAAGCTTTTGTTTATTGTTCTACTTCTGTCATACTTTTGTGGATGCTAGCATTTGGAAAGTTATGAATTTACTCTTTGAAACAAACGTGCCCTGCCTTATAATCAATGACAAGATGGGGTTTCTCTTTGGATCAGGCCAAGTCATGAATATGGAGGAACTAGTCAATCTCATCGGTGTTGGAAAAGGAGTAGAGCTACCCTATTTTAGTTTCTCTCAGATATTGGCTGCTACAGACAATTTATCATTACAGAACTTGCTTGGAAATGGTGGATTCGGTTGTATTTACAAGGTAATGCTTTCTTGAGACCAACTTTAGTATGTGATAGCCTTAAACAGCTTAAGAACTTGCATTTGCAATACTAAAGGAATAAAATGGTAAAATAGAAGCATTCATGTAAAGAAAAGAAGTACACGGATGTTCCTAAAATAAATTACATGAATTCTCTACCCGATTATTGACTATATATGTGTTTCTCCCCTATATCTAATTTGCTGTAAAAAAATGGAACTGAAGTGCCTCAACCTGGAGAGGAATGTGTTTTTATATTTATCAGCTCGTACCCATAATGGCAAGATGGATCCGTCTTTTGAAATGTAGTTTCCTACCTAAAAGCAATGATATTCAGTGGCAAAATCAAATTAAAATGCCCGTGGGTCATTTATCACATACATATACTGAATGGGGTCAGCAATGTAGTTACCCCTATTGTTTGTCAGTCAAAGAATGCATAATGAGTGGAAGCAGCAAAGGTTTGGTCAATCAGACTCCTTGCTTGATGGTTTGTTCTGTTAAAATTTTGTGCGGTCTTTGAATACGCTTCCACCACTCATAGTTTATGCATGACTTAATAATGTGATAATACTACTACATGCATATATATCTCTATTGCTTATGGACTTAAATTGGATTGAATCTTTAGTTCAGTGTAGCTTCAGGTTAGTGATATACTATTCCAATTGTCATTGTCTATGACTTTGTTTAACATCATGGAGAGAATGAAGAGTTCTTAAACGGGAGAGGAATAGTGATCTAAACGCTCTTATGTTTCTTTACGGAGGGAGTACACCTCTACCTGAATTACATCCATTGTTTGCATATGCCAGCAATGCTACCGATGGGTGGGGATTTGCTCTCTTGTGCACCAGCAATAGTCAGGGGTGTCGACAGTGCATGTAACCATACCCCAAAAATTTTCTCCAACCTCTTCGATACATGTTGAGATGTGTTCTTGAATATTTCCATTTAATCTTTTCAGGGCAAACTGCCTGATGGTCTTGATATTGCTATCAAAAGACACAGCACATCTTCACATCAAGGCCTATCGGAGTTCCGAGCTGAGATTGAAGTCATTCCAAATCTTCGACACAAAAATATAATTTTGCTGCTTGGGTTTTGTGTTCAAGGAAAAGAGAAGATACTTGTCTATGAATATATGTCAAATAATAGCTTGGCAGCCATCATTTCTGGCATGTTTCTACTATCATATGAGCCTGTGTTCATTGTGATTCATCTGTTCATTTCCCAGAAAATTTATCTCTCTAATACTGCACCTACGTTTTTGCAGACGAGTCAAAAAGGAAATTGCTTAATTGGTCAAAGCGTATTCAAATAATCAAAGGGATAGCAGATGGCCTTGTTTATCTGCATCTGCATTCTCAGATGTGCATTGTCCACAGGGATTTGAAAGCAAGTAATGTCCTGTTGGATCCTGAAATGAATGTTAAAATTTCTGATTTCGGTCTGGCTAAAAAGATAGCTCCAGATGCGATTGTGCAAGATCGTGTATACGGCACATAGTAAGATACCATCTGTTTCAGCAATCTAGTTAGAGATGCCACTGCCTTATTTCTTTTTCAAGTGTTTGCAAGTGCACCGCCATGAATGATGATCCCATTTTTCATTTGCTAGTGGCTATGCAGATCCTGAATATGTTGCTACTGGAATGATATCACAAAAGGCAGATGTATACAGCTTTGGCGTTGTAGTTCTAGAGATAATATGTGGAAAGATGTCCCGGTCTTATATGGTGAAGGCGAAGAAGAGCTCATCTCTAGGATCACTTCCTGACCACGTAAGTAATTTTAAATTATCATGACATAATCAGAATTGCAGAGCATTGTGCAGTTACACAATCTCTTAAGATGTTGGTGCCTTTTATGCCCAAAATCACCAGTGAAAATTCAATACATGACTTGAAATGGTTTGGAATCCTTTCAGGCACGCAAGTACCGGAAGAGGCCCCGCAAGCTTGTTGACCCACTGCTACGCGCTAGCAAGAGCGAGAGAGCTCAGATTGCGGAATGCGTTAAGGTGGCTCTGCTCTGCGTCCATTGTCGTCCTGAATGTAGACCGAACATGTCAGAAGTTGTCGCGATGCTCTGCAGTGTCGGGAGTGGGAGATCATCACCAGCCTACTGTTGTCACTGAGTAATAATCAGGGGTTGTAGTTGACCGAGGAATGAGCCATATCTTCCGCACCAGCCAAAAAAGACCTAATTAGCGTTACTGCTCATGAGTTGTGTACCTTGCTGTCATATTTGACACATGTGTTTCACTTATTTGGTGTTGGGCTCTATATAACCTCTCATATTGAATCGATGTTTACATAATCCACTTGGATCTCTGTTTGCTTACTCCGAAATCAGAATGTAACTTCTATCTACGGACATCAACTGCTAAGCTAGATATCATATCTACAATTGCGTTACTGTCACGGCACCAATGCAAATATTAGAGGAAACTGACCAACACATATCTCCATTGAGGCCCACGACGTTTGTCTTCTAAAGCAACTAGTTAAAGAGAGCCGCCTAGGAAACATTGATGGATGTCACTTTTGGTAGAGCACGAGATGCGCAGGAGAGCGACACGTGGCATGAAGGATACCTGTGCTCTGGGCTGGAGCACATGTGTGCTCCCTCGCGGGGCACATGTTAGTTCACATTAGAAGCACATGTTAATTTCAATTGGGAATACACGTTATGGACAAAATAGAGTTCGCCTATAAGTGTGTTTGAATTGCACCGCCTTGGCACGACCTTGATGATCCCATTTTTCATCTGCTAGTGGCTATGCAGATCCTGAGTACGTCGCTACAGGGATGATATCACAAATGGCCGATGTATACATTCTTGGCATTGTAGTTCTTGAGATACTATGTGGATATATGTCCAAGCCTTATATGATGAAGGCAAGGAAGGGCTCGTCTCCAGAATCACTTCTTGATTGTGTAAGTAATTTATAATTATCATGACATAATCAAAATCGCAGTAGCCCATAGCTCCTATTTGTGAATACATTCTCCCCTTCTAAATAATGTGTAACTGCAATCTACCTCGTTAAAGAACATTGTGCAACTACACAATCTCTAAGATGCCTTTAACTGTAGTATCTTTCATAAATATGGGTCCTGATTGGTGCCTATTTTTTCCAAAATCACCAGTAAAAAATCTGATAGATCGTTTGAAATGATTTGAATCCTTTGAGACACGAAAGTATTGGAAGTGGCCGCACAAGCTTGTTGACCCACTACTACGTGATAGCAAGTGCGAGAGAGCTGAGATTCCGGGATGGGTTAAGGTGGCTCTACTGTGCGTCCACTCCCGTGTTGAATGTAGGCACACCATGTTGGAAGTTGATGTGATGCTCTGCGGCGTTAGGGGTGGGAGATCATCACCAACCTACTGTTGTCACTGAGTAATAATCTAATGTCGTAGCTGACTGAGGATGACCAAACTTATGACCATCACTTGTGCTATGTTTTACAATGGGGAACGTGGGATTTTGCATTATGATCTGGCTCTTGGTCCCCAAGTTCCGACGAAGGTGATTTTCTTGAATCGGGCGCGTGCTCCAGGTTTCAGAGCCAATTTGGACATTTCAAATATTTGTTAGAGAATTGCGGTGCTCCATGATCATGATATTTGGCATTTTTTTTGTTTCTTGCAAGTGTCAAATACTTTTGAGGCACAAAAAAACAAGTACACGACTAGCCAACAAGCGTTAAAGGAAGTAAGTACGGAATTCATATTTCCTCCTTCACTAAAGATTTGAGTACACCCGCGCGTTGGGATTCACGCTAGTTAGCACGAATCAAATGGTATGGAGACTACACTTTTTGTGTCAAAAAGGACAACTGCACTTTTAAGTATTTTAGAAGATATAAAGCAACGGCGGAACTTAGTTGAGGCCTGCAGGGGCCATGGCCCCCCAGCCTTACTACAAAACATGAAGACAAACTTTGGTGGCTGTTTAGATAGGATTTGTTAAGCTTCTGCCGCCCCCTCCCACCCCCAAACAGCTATATTTTCTAACCCCCCCCCTCCCCCCCCCCACCCTGCCCGCGCAAACATCCTCTCTAGCTCCACTACTGATATAAAGAGCTGCAAATTAAGTATTGTGAAAATAAAAATCCATGTCTCTTTATGAAGGCATATTTTATATCTAATAATAGCTAGCCTCAATTAATCAATTTCTCTCAACATGTAATCATGCATATGTGAAGCTACCTAAACGGTTCATGTGTGAGCACATTTAAAAAACTAACTAACAGTAGTCCTCATGAATTGTTGTCATTCATATTTACCACGAGCAGTGATTTACCACATGCTTTTATTTCATCGTCATGTTGATTGCTTACTCCTAAATCAGAGTGCAACTTCTATCTACCGACATCAGCTACTCCCTCCGTCCCATAATATAAGAACGTTTTGAACACTATATTAGTATCAAAAACGTTCTTATATTTTGAGACAGAGAGAGTATTAAACTAGATATTTTATCTACAATTGTTCGGTTGTCATGGCATCGATGATAATAGACGAAACTGACCAACTCATATACTCCCTTCGGGCCCATGCTTTTTGTCTTCTAGAGCAACTAGTTAAAGGGAGTCCCCTTGAAAACACCCCTGGATGTCACGTTTGGTGGAGTGGGAGACACGCAGGAGAGCGAAACGTGGCAGGATACATGTGCTCTGCGTTAGAGTACTTGTGTGCTTGGTCGGTACGCACATTTGTGCTCCCACACAAGGCACATGCTAATTCAGGTTGGGAGAACAAATTAATACTAGCTGGGAGCACATGATAGTCCGGATTGGAAGTACACGTTCTTGCCTAAAATAAAGTGTACTGATTAGTGCTAAATGGAAGCACATGTTAGTTGTAAATGAGAATACACACTGTGCCCCAAATAAAGTTTGCCGATACCCATCAATCTAGATCTCGGCGGGAGGAAGCAACTACAGGAAGGTTCATAATATACATGCGCGGTTTCAAAGACATTTCATTTCAAAAACGAGGAAACTCTGTTTTAAAAGCAAGCGCGCGCGCGCGTGTGTGTGTGTTTGTGTGTGTGTGTGCATCTGCGTTGTAATTGATATTTAAAAAAATAATACTATTTAGAGAGGTCATGTTATCTTATATTTACTAATTAGAGGCACCATACGAGGCTCCACGATAATCTAGAAAAATAACAATAATAACCATAAGATCATTAAATATACGGCTAGGATAAGAAAAGACCTATACTAACAGTCCTATGAGATTACGGTAGAAATAAACGTGTCCTTGCACAATTTCTAAAATAGACACGTTCCTTCTGGCCATGAACAAAGGCAATAAAAAAGCCCCACTCTAACACGTCTCCATAGAGGATAGACTTCAGCAAAAAAAATAGAAGAGAATATACGGTGTCTTATTATAAAAAGGTAAATCAGGTTTAAAAAAAGAGCCCTCACGCTTCACGCTATGAAAAAAGAGAGCCATAGTCCCTAAAAAAAGAGAGAGCCATAGTCACGGTAGTACAAAGTTCCAATAAATAACATGCCTTCTCCCTTTGGAACAAAGAAGAAGAAAAAAAAAGGTACGTCCAAACATGTTCCTTCTCCTCATGCGAAAAAATGGGTGCAGACCCCAGTTTTCAACTGTACAGTGACCACTCTACTTGAAGAAAGTAAATAAAAAACATACAAAAGAGTCCATATGCCTCATGTTAGAAAGAAACCTATGCCTGATTCATTATTTTTAATCCACGTGTACAAAAAGAAGTACCAGTCAATTCAAATGAAATAAATCAGACGCGCGTACACAAGTCTCTCCATAATGACTCCTACATATCATCATCGCCTAGGCTATTATTTTAATACATGAAAGCACCTAATTGTGACACAACAAGGAAAATATGGATAAATTGTCATGCATCAAATAATATCGATTTATCTATCTATACGTATACTAATTAGAGAGTCACTAGAAATTACCATGTTGGTTAGAAATTACCAGCCATCAATCTGGTGGGACAAAATTATTACGGTGGGGATCAATCAATAAAATCATTGGCAAAAAAAACGCTTGAAAGGCACACAATCCTTTCTTGGTTGCCCAAATCAAAGTAAGAAAAAAATTTGTTGCTTAATATATCTATGGTCAAATAGAAGTAAAAAAATCCTAGTTCAATCTATCTACATCTTATGTCCCTTTCACGGTTGAAAAAATAAAAGGAAAAACTATCATCTCACTGTATCTCTACTGGAAGAAAGAAAGAAGCCCTGTCCATATATGGAGTCCTCAAGGCACACGTTAAATGAGCCAACACCCCCACACTAAAAATGATCCCACATGACTCTCACGGAAACAAATTCCACATACATGTCTCTTGAAAAAGGAAAGAAGAATTGTACAAATAAAGAGTCCTAAAGGGTCATGTTCATCTTACATGTTAATAGAATTCATTAATAATTACGTATCCCTATAATAGCTAAGCCGTGCAGGTGCACGGGTTGATGACTAGTAAAGCTTAATTACCATTGAAGAAAGTGTTGTTAACTGAATTTAGTGCAGAAAATTAGAGTCCCAGGACTCTTCGGAAGGAACAACCCTCAACCCCAACTCCTTCCTTGTTGCTCCCGCGAGCGACCCAGAGGGGGAACCCTAGCCGCCACCCCCCATCGTGCCCTTCCCTTTATTCCCTTTATTCAATTTCAACATTTTAAATGAGTAAAATCAGGTTTCTGAAATAAGTGAAATACATTTTTTAATTAAGTGAAACCAATGTTTTGAACTAAGTGAAATTATATTTTTATAAATGAGCGTAATCTATTTTATTAAGCGAGTTAAATTGATAACTTTTCTGAATTGTGTAAAATAGGTTTTTTGAAATAATTGAATCAGTTCTTTGCATCGAGTGAAATCAGTTTCGAAATATGTTTTCTCAACTGAGCAAAATATGTTTTCACAACTGAGTGAAATATGTTTCTTCAGATGGGTGAAATTGGTTTTTTTGAACATAAAAAAATGAGTATTTTTAAAGATTGAAATCAAGTTTCTGAAATGAGTGAAACTAGTATTTTGAAACGACTAAAATCTGTTTTTCTAGTGTGTGAAAATATATTCTCTCAACTAACTGAGATATGTTTCCTGAACTAAGTGAAATTATTTTTCTTAAATGAGTGACATCACTTTCTTCCGATGAGTGAAAGCAACTATATTTGAAATAGTAAAAGCAATTAATGGAGAAGTTTTTGCGATTGAAATCTGAATTTTCTGGAGCTCCTCTTTTTTGTGAAACTCCTTATTTTATTTCAGTCATTTTCACATTTCGAATGGGCCTAAATCCATCTTTCCAAAATGAATGAAATATGTTTTCTCAAATGAGTAAAATATGTGTTTTAAAATAAGTGAAACGAATGTTTATAAAAGTGAAACTATTATTTTCAATTTTGCAAAACGGGAGGAAACACCTTTTATGATATGGAAAAACATATTATGTTTTATGAAAGTGACGCCAAAGATAATTGGAATATATAAATTAAAAGTAGTTCAAATATATCCAACATTGATCTTGTTCTAGAGGTCTTGTCAACATGATTTCAAATATATAAAAAGTTTTGAAAATAGACATTTTTTTAAAATATGGCAATCATTCAAAATATATGGATGAAATAAAATGCATATCATTTATGTGGGGAGAGAGAATCATGCAGGTCCGACCGGACAGAGATCAGGTGACATGCACGTTTGCATGTCACCGTGTG
Source organism: Triticum dicoccoides (assembly GCF_002162155.2). Classification (NCBI taxonomy): domain Eukaryota; kingdom Viridiplantae; phylum Streptophyta; class Magnoliopsida; order Poales; family Poaceae; genus Triticum; species Triticum dicoccoides. Next base: position 706,438,706 of record NC_041386.1, on the reverse strand, counting down.
CCTTGCGGTCAGAATTTAAATTTAAACATTGCGAAAAAATCTGAAAAAAATCATCCATGTTCACAGCACATATTAAGATAACCCCTAAAAAATTCAGATCAAAATTCGAAACATACATCAATAAACAAAAAAGAGAAATCTGTCATGAATAGTTTGCGAATGGTTGTCTGTAGACTATTCACATCTGAGTTTCTCTTTTTTGTTTCTCGATGTATGTTTCGAATTTTAATAGGGGTTATCTGAATATGTGATGTGAACATGCATGATTTTTTTCAGATCTTGTTTGCAATGTTTAAATTTGAATTCCGGCCGCAAGGCATACGGTGACATGCAAACGTGCACGTCACTTGATCTCTGTCTGGTCCGGCCGGCCTCTTCCATTCCAACTCTCTCTCTCTCTCCTGACAAAGCTACATGGCATGCATTTATTTGCTAAGATGTGTCAGTGTGTCCTAGTCGTATTCAGCTAGTATATGAGGTGTGATTTATACTCTGACAGAGCACACGAATCTTGACGAAACTAGACGGACGGCGGATGGTGCGCCAGTATCTACCGCCACCGGTAAAATTAGTGATTCGACCGTACTATGTACTCTCTCCCCTCCCCTCACGACAAGAGAAGATGAGGGAGGGGGATCAAGCAGGCCAGGTGACGACCGGACTCATTTTCCTTCCGCTCGACCATGGATCTATCCGCAAGCGTGGTCGTCGCCTCTTTGTCTCTCGGGAAGTCGGGATGCCCTCTGGCCTTTGCTCCCAGCGGCGAGGGGAGGAGCCGGGCCACAGCTTCGATCCGGCGCTCTCGCGGCTCACGGAGGCCGACGCCCACGACCAAGCAAGCCTTAGTCTTTGAGACCTTTTACAGTACATCCATGATATATTAGCCGTCCATTTAAGCGAACGAACGCTCCAGATTTACGAATACTACAGCACGGTTTGGGTAGTATATTAAGACGGCAGGGGTATTTTGGGTATTAATCATCAGTTAAACCTCAGCCAGACAAGGACCCGCCGAAGTCACAGCCGGACGACCCGGCAATCCAACGCAGCCTCGCCATGCCGCTCGGTGGCCGTCTACTCACGCACCGGAGCTGCCTTTCTCCATCACATAGAGCCCCACGCCACAGACGCCACGACCGGGCCACTGCTCGGAGATCGATTCCTCCCATGTGACACCACCGACGCCTACCGTCGCCAACGACCTGACGTCGTCCTCGTAAACCTCCGTCTCTCACGATTCACGAAGATAGCTCAGTCCATCCCCTCTATCTCTCATCTGGTAACTGTGGCCTGTGTGTTTTGCTGATTCGTGCGAGTACTGGATGGATGATAGGTGTGTGCGCTGCTTAGTACTGGATGTGTGCGGGGCGCTAGATTTGTAGTGCGTTGAGTGTGTGTGATGGATTGTATGGCTGCTGGGTAGAGAATTGTACCAATCTCTACATACCTGGATGAGCCTTCAGCTACATAAGCTTGCCAGCCCAACCGGCAGCCCTGCTGACGCACACCGCCATGGAGATGAGGGCGCGCGCCTGGAGGAGGGCAGGGAGCGTCAAGATGATGGAGGTCCTGAGGGTGGGGGACTGCAAGTGGCGTTGGGAAGCGGAGGTTAGGGGCGGCCGGCGGACTCCAGGCTTGGCCGGCTGTAGTTATTGGCGACGATGGGATGTCGGAGGTTGAGGACGACCGCGTGATGAATCATATTTTAATTAAATATATGAATCGTTACAATTAAAGGTTGAAACAAAGGACAAATTTACCCTTAATTAGAAATGATCAACACCGTTGGATCAGTTTAATACTACCCGTTATATTGGGTAGTATGATGCACCGTAAAATATCTCTAGTCTTTCTCTATGTGTGTGCGCCTCCTTGATGCACGTACTGTTCGACGCGTTTTTGTCGCAATTTTATGAAAATATGGCACCAATAGGCATGTACACGCGTGTATATGAAAGTGGCAAAGATGTTGATTTTCTTTGAAAAATATTATGGTAACCAGCCGGTGGAGAGCATTATCTATGCCTACCTGTACGTTGATAATCTAATCAACTTGATTAGCTAGCTATACATAGAAAAATGAATAATATTATGTGTGTATCCATGTAGTACGTGCATAGCTAATTAATTAGCCAAGTTGTACAGGAGGCAAATGACGACATATTCGTGCATGTCCATCGATCAGGTCGTGGTGCACCGCGTGCTTAGTCGTGTACATGCGCGTCACAATAACTCAATGACCAGCCGGATAAGTACCAAAGAACAGATAACTATGATCCTAACAAGTACGTACTTGTCTGTTCCAAGAAGATCGGCAACAACCAGCAGCTAGCTTGCACTGCCTCTGCCTATAAATACTACTCCTGCTGAACATAAGGAGGAGCCCAGAGGAGACGCGCCCATCTGGTGGCAGCGACTACACGCGCCGACGGAGGCCGCGGCACCCCGGCGAAGGACCATGCGCTCCGCCTCAGTCTACTCGTAGGCCGCAGATGATGCACCGATCTTCTTGTGTCTGCCGGCGAGCCCGACGGAGCCTTGGGATACCACACCCTACATCAACAATCAACACGAACATCCTTCTTTGTCAACGACATGCTTATGTATTTAATCTTCTCATTGTTTCGTCTCCCATTTCATCTCTCATTCCAGGTCCAGGGGGAGGCGGCCAAGAAACCCAAGGCACCCAGGGAGGGCGCCCGAGACGGCATCGACAGAAGCAGGCAGATCACGGCCAGGAGGAAACACGCTCATGGTGCAGCGTCGAGGAGATCAAGACGACACACCCACGACGGCGGCCAGCTCGCCGGGCACCACACACGCCCCTGCCCTGTCTGACCGCGGCGGCAACACGTCCTCTGGAAAACGCGACGCATCTGCACGCTTTCGTCATCTAGCCCGAGGAGGAGGCAACGAGTACTCGCGTCGACAAAGATCACAAGCACCGCGCCACGGAGGACCGAGGGGAGTCGCACTCGGTGCACTTGCATCCCAAGGCAGCCCTGGACGACGCGCCGACGTTTGCAGCTCCAGTGGTGTCTTCTTCCATGACGCATCCACCACAACGGTGGCGAGGCTGCCGGCGAGTATCACGGCACCAACTCCACCATGGCTGCGACATTGAGGACGCCGGCGACATCCGGCCCACCATCATCTACACTACCACGACGGAGACGAGGCTGCCGGCGAGTATCACGGCGCCAACTCCACCTTGGCGGCGGCATTCGGCCCAACATCATCTACACCACCACGACAGCGACGAGGCTGCCGGCGAGCATCACGGTGCCAACTCCACCTCGGCGGCGACACGGAGAGGCCGGCGGTATCTGGTTCGGCGCCATCTCCATCCTACCAGCGGGTGGTCCAACACCAGTTAGGGCACCACAACGACGTCGAGACATGAAGAAAAAGCTGGGATGCCATCTCCACATGGTCGATGAGACGGTCGCGGCAGCGACGTAGTACGCGCCACAACAAGGCTCAAGATGGTGGCGACCTGGTGCGCGCCCATGAAGACCGCGACGACAACGATGAATGTCAGCAGTGGTGCACAAGCCGAAGTGAGGGGGCCGTCGTCCAAGGCTGTACCATCATCAACCTTATCGAGGGAATATTAAAATGAGCGTCATCTATTTTCTTTATGCGTGCATGCATCATTTTCTCTTTATCTTTCCCTATCTATCTCATTTCAGTGCATCCGAGTCATGATCGTGATGGATGGATAATCAGCGCTCACCCGTGTGCGAACGAAGAAGACGGAGGAGGAGCTGCTCACCGTCTTCACATCTCCATCAACCTCGCCAGTGCCGTCATCATCAATCCCAGGCTCGACGAGGAAGGCTTCTACATCAACCTGGCTTCGCCATCTTCATCAACTTCTCTTCCGGCAAGGGCACCGACTGCCTCGACACGCCACCCGGCTACATCGACATGGCGTCGCCGACTTCATCAGCTCTACATCTGACGAGGATGTCGTCTACATCAGCGCCACTGCTCGTCCATAAGTAGTGGCCATCTTCTTTGATTTTGCGTCTGAGCAACGACGTCGCCTACACCGACATATCGTCATTCTTCTATACCAAGTGGAGACCGTCCTTGTAACTGCGATGGCTTGAGGTCTACATCGACGAGCTCGCATTGCCGTCATCTTCAAGCAACGCTGCCACACGGCGATACTCATTGTCTACTCCGACTTCTACATCAACACACTTCGTTGACATCGTCCATGTTCCGACGAGGCGAAGCTACTTCACCGACATGTCTTCTTCTGATGAAGTTACCCATATCTTGCCAGGTACCGACAAGGCGAAGGCAAGACACACACAGTCTGACACCGACAAGGCGGACACAACCAGGCCAGGCACCGACGAGGCGAAGGCCGCCCATCTATCTGAGCTGACAAAGCCAGACATCTTCATCATCGGACATCGAAAACCCGGAGGGATATGGCTAAGCATCGCCGGGGCGACGGATGTATCGCTCCACCCTTCTGTCATCATCTCCACCATCTACACCGACCACTTGGAGAAGACGAGACATGAAGACGACGACCATTGCAGCAGCTTAATCGGAGGTGGTCCGCGACTTCAGCTCGCGGACGTAATTAAGCGGGAGCCTTCCGAGGCCCCGTGAACCAGAATTTAACAGTCGCCCAAGTCATATCGGCCGCGTTAGCAGGCCATGGAGCGCTTATGTAAAGGGATCATGTAATTTGTTTCTCCGTTGAGAGATTAATAAAGTACAAGTTTTCCCTATACTTTATTTATGTACTTAGTACACTGGCACGCCCGCATATTTATTTCCCTGTTGCGTAGAGAGATAATAATACGACAACCATTGTTCTTTTTTATTATTTTTCTTGTCAAACACGTACACTACAGTACCTGCGAGGTGAGCATCAATTACTCAGTTCCCATCAAATTGAGATTCCGATCAAATGCTCGTTTATTTGATAAATTCTAACCACACCATCAGATGCAGACTAGTTTGTGTTCAGGTGGATTCATTTTTTGTTTGTTTTAAGGATTCAGACTAGATCTTGATGCGCGCGCGCGCGCACACACACACACGTAGGATTCAGACTTGCTCCTGATGCACACACACATGTAGGATTCAGACTTGCTCGTGTGTTTCAAATTAAACTAATATATCCAGAAAGAAACCTGTGGTATAAATGCACAACTTTTACTAAGTAGTATTAGACTTGTATGAGTTCGAATTGCTAGCATCATTTATTTCAGTGCAAGCTCTACTGCAATTTCTATGTGAGTATGATCTTTCTCTCTGTGCTCATCGCTGCGTCATTTTGTTGGTGATTCCCCTTTTGCTACTATTGCTGCTGCTGCTGCTGCAGGACTGTTCGTCAAGATCCAGGACGGTGTCCCTCTCTCTCTCTGTGTTTGGGTTAGGTGAAGAAAGCTGCATCAGGACAAGGTTAATACCTGGCTCTGGAATTCCATTGCTTCTAAAAGGAATAATTTACGGTAGAATTATTTTTGACGAGATTATTCGTTTGGCTGAATCTTGTGATACTGATGACTTTTCTGTTGGTTTTTCAGGATGGGATACAATAAGAAATCTTAGAAGGTTTGGCAGTTAGCATTGATGAATAAGGCACAAATGAAGTTTGACGATGAATCAGATGTGAGTGGAAGCTATGTGTGTTGTCTGTCATCTTATGTGGAATCGTGCAATTGAACTTTGTATGTTGTATGTATGACAAAGCTTGAAGCATGTCATTTTATCCATTCTTGGGAATGATCATATGGTGGATTTTAAATGTGCATTATGTTTTGTGTTATGATTGTCTGGGAAAAGAGATTATAGTAAATTGATTACTGTAAAACTGATTTTTGGCCTAATGTTTAGATATAACATTGCACACGGTTCATGTATCTCTACTACCTAAAAGAAAAGGAGTGTTCCGTTTCCCCTTTTACGTTTTGTCCGCCTCTTCATCCCACCCTCGATATATCCTCCCTCCCCCTCGTTCGATTTTTCACCCCACTGCCCCACCCATCTTAAAACGGGAAAGTCTCCCACCCGCAGCGTACTTTCCTTCGATCGAATCAAACGTAGATCATGGCAAAATCCACGCATGCATGACTCTCGTGCGATCCTCATCCGCCCCTCTCTTTTTCCTCCCGACGGAGATCCCGTAAATCCTTCGCACCGGCAGGATCCTCCTGGCATCTCCTCCGAGGCTGCTTCATCTATCCATTTTCCCCATGTGGTCCTCCAGGGATCCTTCGCACTGGTGGTGTCCTAGGCGTTAACGGGATTGAGTCCAGGACGAGGCAACTCCAGCTGCTGCAGCGGTTAACGAGTTTTTGTCCGGTAGCGAGCAGATGACTCCGTCCGGCCATGGGTGCCGGACGCGCCTTGCTTCCCAAACTCATCCTGCCACCGTTTCCCCTTTCACCAGCGGCCACTCTGTTTCTTTCCAATCCAGTGCCTTCAGTCTAATCTTCCGACGGTTGGAGAATAAACAAACGACTCGCCCGGCAGCGGGGTTCCCAGCCGGCCTGCTATTCGCGCCGCAGCTTGTTCGACAAGGTGCCGGCGTCAGGATGCCACGCATATGCATGCATCACAAGGCCTCACCGTAGACGAAGGTGGCATACCAGCGGGTAGGTGACCGACAACCGCCAATACCGAGCCCACGCGGTGGTTACCATCACCATCGACGAACAAGCCGTCATGCGGGTTGAGCCCGAGAGCCTGCAGCTTAGCAGCATGAGGTACTTGTATTACTCCCTCCGTCTAGGTGTGTAAGTCATCTTACGAAAACCAAATAATCCCAAAATATTTAGGCGCGGTGCATTAACTTCTACCTCGTTTCTTGTTTCTTGACATATCAACCAATAAGAGATAAAGGGTGTGCATGCTTTTAATGACTTGAAGCTATCAAACACGATCTTGCATGCAATACTATTAATTAGTAAATAAACATTAACGTCTCTCGTTTTTCCCTCCTCCTTGGTCACGGTGCACAGACTAAGATGACTTACTCACCTAGACGGAGCCACGGAGGGAGTACTTCCCTCCGAGCATATACTCTTCAGTTACGTAGAGCAATCCACAACTTGCAAGTACTACATATGCTAAGAATTTCATCGATCAGCTTGAGTTCGTGAGAGCATAACACCAAGCAAGTACTACGTGCTAAGAAATTTGGTGTGTAAATGTGTAATCAATCTTAATAAAAGGTTAGATATTATGAACTATCGTTAGGATTTTTTTTCCCTTGACTAATTGACACAAAACATGATTTTTCTTTTCTGTGTTGAGAATAATTTAATTGGCGTCGATTGCATGCAACTGCAAGTAGGGCCACACGACCTGTAAATTAAGCTCATCCAGCTGGGAGGAATACACTGAATTGGTTTCTTCCTTTAGACATTTGCCTTCTAACCTTTTGGGGAATAAGGTCGGTAGGGTTTGCTACATATGACTAAATAAAAAATTACTAAGAGGATTCGGCTGCTCGATCTGCTTTAGCTTGTGATATTTTTTTTTTTTGCAAATAGCTTCTGATAAATTTTACATTAAAATACTACATAGTTGCTTAAGCCTCCTTCCTGTCTCTCATCTCAGTCTTGGCATGTGGCGGCGACGGCACAAGAACGAAAAGCGGCTGGTAGAGGGAACGCGCGGGAGGCCTGGATGGAACAATTGAGGCGCCGACCTCAGTGGACTAATATGGCAGGGTGGTGGTGTTGAAAGATGCGTGTGTCTTTTTGCTTGAGGTCGCAGGGCGGGGATGGCATCCACGACGCTGTTGTCCGTAAAGATCTTACAAAACAATAACTTGGCGAGGTCATCCAACTCCCAAGAACGTAGAAATCTGGCATTTTTTATCTTGTGTCGATAGAGCTCAGAGCAAGGGTGTGGGACATCTATGTGCATATGCATGTGGGGGCAGTAAAACAGTGGAGTTTGAAGTTGCAGAGAGAGAGAGAGAGAGAGAGAGTACATATTAGACATGATTAATGTTGAAACACAAAAATGTGTGTGTTCATGTTCCCGTTGCAACGCACGGGCAATTACCTAGTAAATATTAAATATCATGTGCAATAATTTCCACATAGCACACGGTTGATGACCCTCACAACAGACACTTTTTTCATTTTCATTGTGCGCAATGGTTCCCACGTTGCACGCTGTTTTCAGGAACTAACAGTGTGCATGCCCTTTCATGTTGCACACAGTTTTTGTGTTCAATTGTATGCGATGAAACCCTCCTATCACACACAGTTTTTTGGTAGCATGCCAGATGGACCCCCCCCCCCCATCACCCACACAGGAAGGTGACGGTTTAAAACTGTGTCACTCAAAGGGGGTAAAACCATTTAGTTTGCATGGGACGTCGCTGCACCAGTGCATAATAGGTCGGCCCTCAAGTTTAAACAGAGATATATTACACTGCATTATGTGTGACAAGACCAAAACAAAACTTGGGGTGGGTCGCGACTGTAGGACAATAACCGCCTAGACAGAATGATAGAGACGTCGGTGAAGCAATCATTGGATACATTGTACTGAACGTTCAGCACGTTGTCTGGGTCAAGTGTGATGCATGGAGGGGGAGGGAGAGGAAGAGGAAAACAAGAACATGGTGATGATCTACATGGTGATGTGTGTGGCACATCAGTGGTGATGATGGTGCACTGAATGGACACACGGGTCGACACGAGGCTATTTATGCCATCTCAATTCTCTACTTGCTCAAGAATGGCATCCTCAATGACAACTACGCGGACGGTACTGAAGACAGAGATGAATTGAGCCTCTTAGTTCCCTCCAATATCTCAACTTGCACCGACACATCACACAACAAAAAATATATTCTGGATATGATACCCAGAATCATCAGTATGATCTTTGTTACATAAAAGTTGAATCTCAATTCCTGTCCAAATAAGGAGAGGGCCGGATAGCGCAAGCATGAATGGATACAGTGAAATATGAGAGGGTATATATTGAGCTCAATACCACCGAAGAAACTTGGGAAGCATGTGGAAAGTATAACACCAAGTAACATGTACGTCTCATGAGCTATATTGCTAATTAGACTATTACTTTTGGCTCAAAATCTATCATCCGTGTAGCATGTGCCAGCAATTTGTCCATGATCTGTCACAATATCAGGATGATCTTTCTTAAGCTTGATTTTATATATAGTAAGTTGTACTTAGATAAGCGTTGCAAAATATAATACTCGCCAAATAATAATTAGCGGTGTGGGCCATGTGACTCACACTGTTTCGATCATTTCTTTTTCACAATAGGGGTTTTGTAGCAGCCCAGCACCAACGATGGATGGTTAAAATAAAGTGTACAAATCACTTTCGGATGTAATTGAAGGCAGCTATTTTATCATATACTATGCAAATTGTGTCGTCTGTTTGACTTCCTCCCAATTATTTGTTGATCTTATTGGTTATTAGATTACAGCGTTGCAATATAATGTTGGACACGAGTATTGCCAATTCAGATCATCTAATATCTTCGTGAAATTAATTTATGGACCTCTTCCCCAAAGTATTTCTAGTTTCTACACACATTACATATATCCACCTTTGCATCATAAATCCGACATGTTTCCCGCACTACAAAATTACATCTACTCATGGTTTTGCACTACCATAAAATATCTCAAAGGGTGACAATTCACAGGAGTTCAACAACACTTGGCCCGGTTCTTCCTTCTCTACCATACAACTTTTGCACTGCATTTAGGACTCAGCGTTTTATTGCAGAGGAAAAAAAATTCTAAATCCGTACTATATATGGACACTTCAGGGATCTTGGGCGACACGTTTACTGAGGATAGAGTGAATATGTTGCCCTTAGGTACTCTACGATCTAAGGGCTTTCGAACATGTCCCCCCGTGTTAGGATCCTTGATATAAGGTGCCTGCAAAGACAATATGATACATGTCATACATGTCACACGCTACTAGGCCATGCGACTGCAAAGGTTTAGCAACAACTTCATAAATCCCAAGGTTGCAGACCTGGAAAAGGCCATGTTTCTTGAAAATTTCCTGTCGCCTGGGGCTGCACGTGCACAGCTGCAGCAAAAAAAAGTAAAGTTAATTCCAGTGTTTGTTTGATGCTAGAAAGATGATATCACCAAATAATTCTTATGATCATGGAGCAATGGATTGACAAGCTTGTGCGACTTGTTTCGATGCTTGCATGTCTGAAACTGAAAGATTTCCAAACCATTTCGAGTAATGCAACAAATTTGAAATCTCATCTGGTCTGAATAGTTTTCCTTTAGCTCACGGTCAATTGGCACATACAGCTTGCCATGAAAAAAATATGATTGTTACTCAGTTCCACATTGTGCGATTTCAGAACTGATGAAAGAGGAGTTATTTCCCCGATTTTTTTTGCACAAATGGCAATGCATTGGTTCCAGAAGTTCAGAACTGATTGGAAGAAGGCCTCGACTCCAACAAAGGTCAATAGATTCATTGGACTGACACCACACAATACACCCAAGCCCTGGAGGAGCTGCAGACGGATGGGCTTCAGGGTGGTGTCGTCAATGCCATCTGCGTGGACAGAAGCATGAATGTCGGGTGAACGATTGAAGATGCACAACGGGAGAGGGTTGGCGGCCAAAGCCTATGAGAGCATGTTGATGAAGCATGCATCGACATTCGATCCGAAGCAAGCGCCACCCTGTACCTTGAAGGTGGAGTTGAAGCGGAATACATGAGCTATTCAGTTTTTTCTAATAGCTCACCTTTTGTTTGCCTCATCACACGACAAAACATTTGGTGCAGACACGATACCTAGCTCAAATCACATCTTGATTCCTGGCTAAATAAGCTCATGACAGCCTCGCAGAAATAGAAACAGGGGGCAGGATAGCTCAAATATGAATAAATATAGTGAAATATGCAGGCTATATATATTGAGCAAAACACCACCGAAGAACTTGGCAATCATGTAGCAAGTATGACACCAAGTAACATGTACAACTAATGAGTTGTATTATTTGTTGGACTTTTTTTTCTTTCAAATCTATCTATCCATCCGGGTAGCATGTGCCACGATTTTTTTTCATGTGATCGACACACTATTTGCATGATCTTCTTTTTTCAAATTCAATATCGAAAGCAATATAGCATAATATCATCCATGAGCTGTTGAACTCATTTTTTATATTTTATTATGATTTGACTATTATGAAAAACATCGGTTCTATATGGTCTATAGGTCATGCGTTTAGGAAAGCCATGGCACAGATGCTGGCTTTCCACATAGAAAATGTCTAAGTATTGTGCTCCCAAGGACATGTACAATGGTTGATAAGGCGGTCTTCTGTTATGTATTTAAGTCTTCTAAAGAAGTGAAAATAACATGCTACACAATGTATTATCTCTAGCAATTAATAATTGCATGATCTAAAATGGGTGATTAAAATTAATCTAAAAAAAAATGACAGAAGACTTCTAGCACATGACATAGGCTTCTATTTCTTATTAAGAGATCATCATTTGGCTTAATCATGCCCCCTCTTTCTTTCGCACTCTTTGACTTCATCAGTTATCGTATGTAGAATTGTTAATATAATGCCACTGTACACACCCTTGCTCAATGTCACTCTCACTCACCCCCATGCGCACTAGCCCCAACTACTCGTCTCGCGCTTTCAACTGGTGGCCGGAACCACTACGCACCTTCCGCTCCCACCCTCCACCCCCGCACCTTCCGCTTCCCACTCGCCCATAGACCGGCATGCCGCCTCACTCCGGCGAGTCTTCACCACCATCTTGCACGTTCATCATTCTACTATTTTGCTTCGTTCCGGCAATCATTAGTGAGCCAATGTTCTGTTTAGTTTTGCATTGATCTATCAAATGTTGGACATGAGTATTGCCAACTCAAATCATCGTGTTCGTTTATTGTATTTACTTCCTTCTTCCAATAAAGTATTCGGTGCTAAATACTACATATGTACTTCTTTGCATCATAAATCCGACATGTTTCCCATGCTACAAAGTTTCATATCCGTACAGTTTCACGTCACCATAAAAAAAATATCAAGTGCAACAATTCACGGGCACCATAGCATGTGGGTGAATGCAACTTGTACTTCCCTCGAGAAAAAGATGAATCTATCCCTTTAAACAAAAAATATAACTAATGTGATTCTCTCAATTTAATGGTCATATAAATATGCAAAATACTATAATGGCAATGTGTATTGTTCTCGTGTCTCTCTCATTTTTTAGTGATGGTGGTGCTCAGTAAGGTGATCCATGTGAGGCGAGAAGTATGACACTAAGGTGCACAAGGTATGAGTAGTAGCATTAGGTAGGTTTGTTTTGGGAGAGGGATATATATATATATATATATATATATATATATATATATATATATATATATATATATATATGAAAATTGGTTAGTACTCCTAGGCGTACATACTCCGACCTCTAAACTGTTTTTCCTGCGCACTACCAGGTGGCACCATCCATGTTGGTTAGCTTTAAAAAAAGAACGGAAATGTTAACACCCACACGTGTGGGCGTTTGCACATCGCCCACACGCCTCCATCACCACTCATTTGCCACGTACGAATAGATGACATCAGCAGATTTTTTTTTGGTTTTTGGCTTAAAAATGTTGTATCTCCTAAATAAAAAAGCGAACTAAAAATCCGTTTTCACCATTAAATCCGTCTCGACGAGATCTTCAAAACTAGACCCCATGTTGATAAATTTCGACGAATTTTTTTTTGCCAGAAGTTGCCATGATGTTTACACTGCAGTTGCCATAGGGCTTAAACTAAAGTTGCCATGTGGCAATTTTAGTTTGTAGATCATGGAAATTTTAGTATTTTGATGATGGCAACTCCAGTACTTTGACCATGAAAATTATTTTTTGTATGAACCATGGCAATTTTACATGCATGTATCATGGCAATTTTACTTTATGGTTCATGGCAAGTCTTGTTTCTTAATTCCCCGTTTTATAAATGTCAAAATTTACTTTTAAATGTAGAAGAAAATAGCTGAAACATATCATGGCAACTTCAGTGTAAACATCATGGCAATTCATATGCAATAGACATGGCAACTTTTAATTCAAAAAAAAATCATCAAAACATATCAACATAGGATCTAGTTTCGAAGATCTCATTGCGAGGGATTTAATGGTAAAAACGGATTTTCAATCGGATTTTTCGTTTAAGAGATAAAACATTTTAAAAACTGAAAATTCAAAAAGATTCCTGCATGCATGCATGCGATGACGTGGCAATCTGTTTACATTAGAGACGTGTGATGCGTCTCCCTTCCTGCCACACGTGTGGCAGTTAGGGCGACCCAAAAAAAAACAGGTAATAGGTAAAAAAAGAAATAGATATTAACCATGTCCCGGCTGAGTCTGTTTGCATGGATAACTCTCATTACAAAAATTGGTTTGCGTGAATGTAGGAATGCTGGTGTGCATTGCGTGTTAAATGTTAATACTAGGCAGCTTTCGTCCATGGTGTTCTCCCAAAACGATCTCGGCGGCATCGACGAGACCTGTACTATGCGCCTCATCTGTGGCCGTCAGCATGTCTAGGTGGACTGGTAGCTGCGGCGGCGACCGGTGTAGGTGTTGGGATGACAATTTTCAATCACTCGGTTGAGTTGAGATTGGAAGCTGCAGCTCCAGACATGAGAAATATTCTTCCCCTTAATTTATATATCTTGGATGCATGAGGTATTCTAGCTAATTTTCTTCATTTATCTCCCGTGAACCCAGTTGGGCAAGTCGTGCGGCCGGGTTGTTCGATCACGGGTAGGAGTATGTACTCCTGGAGTATAAAATAGGAGTCCTATATATATAGCCGGACTATTCTGATAATATTAGCAGAATAACTATTCTGATAACACTTCCGCACTGCACGCACAATGCAAGTGCACGACATTGTTTGAACCAGGTGTGTTGCAGTACTCAGGCGAGTGAACTTCGTGTCGAAAAAAACTGCACATTGTGTTTTTCCGGTACCATTTTTGCTCTAATTTTTTAACCGTTTATCGGAACTAGGCGTGTAATATACCGTTGAAAAGCTATGAATTAGGCACAACTTCGCCATGTTGAACACTTTTCCAGATTCCTCACGGTTTAAGAGCAGTTTTGAAAAAGGTGCGGTGTACACCGAGTGGCAGCGAGCGTTTTTTCGCGTTTTTTTTCTAAACCGCTCATTGGAATGAAGCAAATGATACACCGTTTCAAAGATATCATCGAGGCGCATCTTTGTCATATCTATTATTATTTTCTAATTCGCTACAGTTTAAGAGCAGTTTTAAATGTAATAAATCGTGGAATTTTGTTCTTCAATTTTTTCAAAATTTCGGTACTGTTTTCACTTCAGTTTTTTAATCGTTTGTCGAAACGAGGCGTATGATAAGCCACTGAAAATCTATGGACGAGGCGCAACTATCGTATGTTGAAATGTTTTTGAGATTCCTTACGACTTTAAGTTAATTTTGAAAACCGTGTGGCGGACGACGAGTGACAGCGGCCGTTTTTCGTGTAATTTTTACAAACCGCTGGTCGGAATGATTCAAACGATATGCCGTTGGAAAGATATCGACGAGGTGCAACTTTTTCATGTAGAACACTCTCTCTAATTCTTTACGGTTTAAGAGGAATTTTAAATTTACCGAAATGCGGACACTGTTTTTCGCGACACCCAAATCGACATGGGTACTTCATTCGACTGAAAACCGCACTGCATCGGACCAAAAACCGCACTGCATCGGACGGATAAGAGAATTGCATGGTTTCTTTTTATTCAAACGTAATTTTTTCAAGGATGAGAAAGTAGAGTGCACTTCACATCGGGTGTAAATGAACCATAACACTATCAAGAAATGAACCACATTACTTTTTTTCGCTCCCGTAACAATTACTTTGCACTTACAGGATGAACAACATCATACGAGCGACCGCACTGCTTCAGAATGAAAACCGCACTGCATCGGACGGGCAAGCGAGCTGCATGGTTCTTGTACTCTTTTTATATTTTAATTTTATGAATAAGTTCTTTTTTTTATGAATGAGGGTAGACCGCAGAGATAAGGCCAAGTGAACCACATCAAGAGGAAAAGTGAAACGCAACACGATTCTAAGTGAAACGTTGAACCATATCATTTTTTGTCATTTTTTAACTTTTTTTATAAGTGCATCCGAGCTGCATGGTAAGAGCTAGTGAGCTTCATCTTTTTTGGTCTTTATTATATTTTGTTTTTATTTACCCTATTTTTTGTTTTTTCTAATTTCCATTTGATTAACCTATTTGGTCGAGGGAGGAGTGTAAACTGCATGTTGTTTATTCGAAAAGAGCCAAAGCGTACTTCATGAATTGGGAAACATCTTTTCTTTTTATGAGAAGTGGACCGTGGAGTCCCTCGAAGTGCACTGCATTGTATTTCTCTTTTTTCCAGCTGTTTTGCCAAAGTGGGCAACTTATGCACTTAACACAAATGTCCTTCAATATGTAAACAAAAAAAAGTGTACTGCACACGAGAAATATCGTCATCGTGGGGGTGAGCCGCCGAGGTGGATGCGCCATGGAAAGAGAGCAACTCTTCTTGTCCACTCGTCGGTCTGCAACAGAGCTGAGAGGTGGTGATGTCAACGTACACCCGCAGCTGGAGATTCTCATTAGGTGGGGGAATGAGATGCATCAGCACACTGCATGTTGCTTGCTGAGGACTGAAACACCTGAACCGCAAGAATCAAGAATAGGAAAATGCATTGAAAAATTTCTTCTGAAAACAAAAAAGTGAACCGAGTTGTGTCCAATTGCAGAGCAGTCGAGTGGTGACCAAAAGCAGTAAATTACACCACCTGAGTCTCTCGGGCATATCATGGGTTATACTTCAAGCATCGGAGAGGAGGAACTAAGGCTGCATCAAAAACGAGACGCCCAAGCTCGGAGTGAACTGCAAGCGCCACTGGCTGAATGAATACACGAGCTACGTCGTGCCCCACAACCGTACTGCAGGCGAGCTCGGCACCGCACAGCCACACGGAGCGAACTGCACGGGGGCTGGGGTGTCTTCGGTCGGCGGTGGAAGTCGTCCGGGCAACACACAGGGCGGCGCATCTGGCTGATCGGCGGCTGCATCCGACGCGAGGAGGCACAGTCATCCATGTCGTCGTAGGCGCGGGATCTTTGCTGGATCGAAGGAGGGCCCGGTAAGCGACGGCCACCCACAAACCGAGCTGCAACAGGAAGAGGTGACGGGCAAGCTTGAGATGGCCATGGCGGCTCCTGCAACACAAGCGTGTGAGGGAAGAGGTGAGGAGGAAGAAGGAAAGGAGAGAGGAGGGATGGCTCACCTCTGGTGTTGCTCTGGCCGTTCAGCACGGCGGCGTGGGGAGCGGCGCTCGGCCGGATCAGGTGCCGGTCGGCAGGGAGAGGGGCGTGGTGGCTGCATCAGGTGCCGGTCGGCAGGGAGAGGGGTGTGGCGGAAGGATCTGGTGCCTGTGGATCGGCACCAGCGCGGGTCGGCCGAGAGGAGGGTGGG
>NC_041386.1:706394666-706421824 GCF_002162155.2 Triticum dicoccoides | reverse complement strand
CTCAACGGCTTGGGGCGGCCGGTGGGGTGTGGTGGGGGCGGCCGGCAGGTCGGCCGGCGGGATGTAGTGGGGCGCCGCCGGCGTGTAGAAGGTAGTTGGAGGAGGAGGCGGGTGGGTCAGGTTGTGGGGAAGGTTGCCTGCGCGAGTGGGTGGGGCGGGTGAGGATGATCACGCCATAACGGTTGCCCAACTGTGAACAGAACCGAACTTGCCTCACTATCTGGGACTGCTTGACCTTTACATCGTTAGAGCATCTTCAGCCACGCCCCCAACAAACTCAGGGCGATTTTTTCGCGCCGGCGCTGGAAAAAAAACCGCAGTCGCGCCTCCAAAACGCCGAAATCCGCCTGCTTGACCCGTTTTTGGGCCCGGCGATCCCTGGCCGAACCTAGAGCACTGGGGGGAGCACTTGGGGGCCCCGGCATAAGGGAAAGGAGCGTCTGGGCCATCACTGTCCGGCGAAAACGCATCTTTGCATGCCCAGATTCGCCCCCCGCACACGCACGCGCTCCTTCTGCATTGCCGATCCCGGCGCCGACCAACCCCCACCACCGCTAGGTAGGCCATTCCCCCGCCAGAAAAGAGAGGGTTCCGTCGTGGCATCCTCAACCCCGTTCCTGGGCGAGCTTTCCGGCGCTCTGACAGCGCAGGGCGGGATACCGGGGCTGCGCTCTACCACGCCCGCCAGGTGTTCGACGATTTGTCCGCTCGGCGATGGACTCGGACAACAAGGAGGCACTCATGGCGCTGCAAGAGGAGGAAGCCGATGCCGACGTCTAGTACGAAGAGCATCTGATGTACCTCGCCGCCCTGGTCGGCCTGCTCGTGAGCAATGCAAAGTCGCGGCGAGGTGGCTCGGCGCCAGGCCGGCTGAAGGCAAAGAACCGGCATCGACTGGAAGGCTATTGCTTGCTCTACTCTGACTACTTCGCCGACGCTCCACTACAGGGCGACAAATTCGATCCGGGTGTTCGACGGCTACTTCAAGTGCGAGAAGGATTGGACTGGCACACTGGGATTCACCTCACTCCAGAAGCGCACGACAACTATGAGGATGCTTGCATTCGGAGCTCCCGGTGATTCACTCGAAGATCATGGGTGCATGGCCGAGTCCACGACCATTGAATGTTTCTTCAAGTTCTGCAGGGCAGCGGTGGCAGTGTTTGGACCACAATACTTGCGATCACCCAATGCTAAAGACACTGCTCGGATCCTAGCACATAATGCAGCAAGAGAATTTCCTGGGATGCTTGGAAGCATCGATTGCATGCATTGAAAATGGAAAAACTGTCCATTTGTTTGACAGGGGATGTACAAAGGCGCCAAAGGCGGTTGTAGTGTGGCACTTGAGGCAGTGGCCACACACGACCTGTGGATTTGGCACTCCTTTTTTGGTATGCCAGGAATTCACAACGACATCAACGTACTGCAGTGCTCCCCTGTCTTTGCTAAGCTTGTTGAAGGACATTCTCCTCAGATGAACTCCTAGTTCAATGGGTGATACTACAACAAGGAATACTACCTAGCAGATGGTATCTATCCGAGATGGTCCATATTTGTGAAGACTATCTCAAACCCTGTGCCAGGAGGCAAGTACTGTCACTTTGCGAAGGTTCAGGAGGCTTGCTGGAAGGATGTCAAGGATGTCGAGCGGGCATTTTTTATATAAAAAACATAAGAACAAGAGACTCACCACAAGGTGGTGCGGGCGACGGGTCGGTGCGGACGATCGACGGTGGTTACGATGGAGACGGGAAGGCACTAAGTAAACCACACCTACATATGCAAACTAAGAGTTATTTTAAGATCAAGTTGCATATTAATCAAATAAACTACCACATATATAATTCCTCCCAAATTAATAAAACCCACAAATTAATCACTATATAAAGCATTGCAAGAGCTAATCTAGCAATGAGAGATGAGAGGACAAAGTTGATAACCTTTGTAATCACTTGAATGGATGGGGGCCTTCAAATCTTGACAAAATTTGGGCAAAATGTATGATGGAGCTCGAGGGGAAAAGAGGAAGAACAAAGAGGAGGAGAGGGGAAAGGGGGGGAGAACAGAGTGAGCTAGATGAAGGGTTTATATGTAGGATGACCTTTAGTACCAGTTCGTGCCACGAACCGGTACTAAAGGTGCTGGAGGCACTAGTGCATAACCGGGCTTTAGTGCCGGTTCGTGACGGTCTTTAGGCTCAGTTCTTTTCTGGCTTATGGACGACTTATTGTGGAAAATAAGCCTAAGCTGAAAAGAACTCGCTTTTTTGTATTGAGCTTAATTTCCAGCCACAGCCGGTCCCTTCATGTTGGGGAGAAGCCAGGGGAGAGCAGCTTCGCGAGCGCAGCCCTTTAAAAACTGAAGCGGTACATCGCTATGCCCTCGGCGTTGGCAGTATTTACAACAGAAATGCCACCCGTGAAAGATATAACCCCTGGCATCGAAGGCATCTCTCCCGACGCATCATCAGCTTCGCGCGTCTGCTAGGTTTCCTCGCCGCCGCCTCTTGTCCAGCGAGCCGCCGCCGTCGCCGCTGTCGCCGTCCTTCCCGACGCCATGCAGGGAGGTTAGCCAACGTCGCTATCCTGCCCCAACGTCGCAATCGCTGGCCTCCGCCCGTCCCTCTGCTGCTTCCCGTCCTGCTGCACATCCGGCCTCCACACTACTCCCATCTTCACGGCAAGCTCCAGTCCGATCGTCCCCGTCCAAGCTCTTACCAAGGTAAGCACCGTCTGTCCTTTTATCTTTCTCCTCCGGACTTCTTTCCAGTTCTGCATGTGATGCATGATGTTATAAACCATGTCATGCGATGGCATCTATCTGTGTCCGGGGTTCAATACATGTGTACGTGTCTGTGTAGGTTTGAACAATTGTCACCGGGTAGGACTGCTAGTTGCCTACAGATACGCTCCTGTGGCAATCGGCCGAATGATCTACACGTACATTAGTATTAGTACTAGTAGCACTATAAAGATCAAAGCAAAGATCGTCCAGCAGCTTGATGTGCGAGTCTTATCTTGGTGTTCCTAATCGATTGCTCGAAGGTCTAGCCAGCTTGGGGCAAAAACAACTAGTCAGCTTAGCTTTGTTCGTGCTGGTCGTCGTCGTTCTTCATCGCCGTCGTCGGAAGTACTCGGCGCACGGACTGGGCCAACATATGCCACATTAGAGAGTGAACAAAATTACTTCTAATTGTACACTGATTGCTATGTACGTGTATTTATATGACCAAAAATACTGTCATGTATGAATTTGGTGTTGTGGCAGTGAGCTAATATTTTTATTAAATATAGTGGGATTTTATTACTGCTAAGGGTTATCTGGTATGGGTTATGTGTTATTTGATTAAAATTGTAACATTCATTTTATGATAGATGGATAAAGGTAAATCTGGGAAAGCAAATTGGGATCCTGTTGCCCATAAATTTTTCCTTGAAATTTGTGTTGAAGAAGTGAATGCAAATAACCATTCTGATGGACATTTGAGCCCAATTGGGTACGAAAATATGATAAGAAAGTTCAATGAGCGGACAAACAGAAATTATGTTCGCAAGCAATTCAAGAATAGGTGGGATTTACTTAAAAAAGAGTACAATTGTTGGAAGACGTTGAATCAAAAGGCATCTGGAATTGGAATAGATCCTGTTACTAGGAGCATTGCAGCTACTGATGAATGGTGGGCGACTGAGATACAGGTATTGAAGCATTCATATTACTTTTACTTGTTACTTTTGCCATCCACTTTCTTAATTAATTTATTTGTGTGATATTTTTGCAGAGAAATGAGATTGCCGCCAAGTTTCGATATGCTCCATTAGTTGATGAGCAAAGAATGAGTTTTATATTTGATGACCATAGTGTGACGAATGCATATGCAAGGGTCGCAACTCCCTCGTCTCAAGTTGATGCCTCTCATATTAACATTGAAGAGGATAATGAGGACGGCTCGGGATGTGAGTTAGATGTTAACCAAGTTACACCCACCAATGTTTCATCTAAAGGTCGAAAGAAGAGATCATGTCCTTATTCACCGAGTCCCAAGATGGTCCAAAAGGCGGCAAAAGATAGTGATGATAAAATGGTATTTAACCGTATGGTTGACCTTTGGGAGAGGAAGGAGATTAGCCGCAATTCGGCGATGTCTCAAACAAATGTGGATCATGTGAGAGATGGGATAAAAGAGATGACGACCATGGTGGTGAACGATGGATGTCGGCCTGGAAGTGATGTGTATTTCTATGCTCTACAGCTGTTTACGAAGAAGGAACATCATGATGTATTCAGTGCCCTCAAGGATGAGGCTCCTAGTGTGAGGCTTGAATGGATCAAGCGGACATGGGATCTCTTTATGAAAAAAGATTAGAACTTCTGTGATGCTATTTGCTTTGAACAAAATTACTTGCTATCGACTTGTACTGTCGTGAACCTATGTTTTTTTTGGAACCTCTTGTTTGCACTCAGATTGTAATATAGGGAAACTGGATCATTTGTCATCAATTCGTATGCATCGTGGATCTTTTTTCTAGTCGTTTTTAATGCCATGTATCGTGTTTGATGGCTCAAATTATTTTGTTTTTCTGTGTACCAAATTATAATGCATCTATATTGTGTTCTTTATGCGACAGATGGATATCTCTATTGAGGATGAAGATGAAGAATTAGATTTCTGCATTCTTGCAATGGCACATTATCTTCAAAGCAAAGAGAGGGTGCCCTATGCACCTAGAAGAGCACCAATGATGACGGGGTTGCAATGGGTGCAAGAGAAAGAGATGAATCCAAAAGCATTCTACTCAATGTTTAGGATGCGGCGGTCAGTGTTTTACCCATTGCATGACATGCTAGTTGAGAAATACGGTTTAAAGTCAACTTGCAACATGTCAAGTAAAGAAGCATTAGCACTATTTTTATGGACTTTGGGGACATGCCAGACCACCGACAATATTGCAGATTGATTTGAACACAGTCGGTCTACCATTAACAAAAAGTTTAAAGAGGTTTTAATGTGTGTATATCGTATGGCTGGTGATTATGTACGACCCAAAGATGAAACTTTCACCCAAGTTCATGACTCGCTTAAAAAACCAAGATTTTGGCCTCACTTCAAGGATGCCATTGGGGCCATAGATGGAACACACATACCTTGTATTGTGCCTGAAAAAGAGCAGCCCAAATATCGCAACAGAAAAGGTGTCACCACTCAGAATGTCATGGCAATATGTGATTTTGATATGAGGTTCATTTTTGTTGTTGCTGGATGGCCTGGATCTGTTCATGACACCGGTGTATGGGCTGATGCACGAGCTGAATATCCCAGTTTCCCACACCCTCCGAATGGTAATGTCTCGTACATGCATTTTTTTACACTAGCCTTTTGCTTTAAATTATCGCTCTTCATTGTATTTTTGTTTCCTGTATAGGAAAATACTATCTTGTTGACTCAGGCTATCCAAACAGAGATGGCTATCGAGCACCGTACAAAGGACAACAGTACCATGTACCTGATTTCCAGCAAGTACCTCCATGAGGGAGAAATGAGACCTTTAATCATCTACATTCCTCACTACGAAACGTCATCGAAAGAACTTTTGGTGTTCTCAAGATGAAATGGCGAATCCTTCTTGGCATTAGGCGTTACAAAGTTGAAACACAAACAATGATAATTACTGCATGTACTTGTCTTCATAACTACATCCGTGAGAGCAAACTACCTGATAAGCATTTTGACATAGTTGAGAATGGATCCTATGTTCACGAGGAGAGCGCTTCTCATCACTTTGCACCCTATGATGAAGGCAATATGGGTAGCGTACGAGATGCTATTGCTGCGAGTGTCTTTCCTTGATGACTAGCTTTATTGTGTATGCTTTTGTTGGGAGAACCATGTAATATATAGAATATCTTTCTTTCTTCACAAGTACTACGTACATTTATTTTTATTTTCCATATGTGCGAGAACGATATTCCTTATGTGGACTTGTTACAATTAAGCGATGTTTCAAAAAAAAATATGTTCGTATGTGCGGCTAAGCACTACAAATAACCCAATTATTATTTCATCAAAACAGAATTTAGGGGGTATTGCAGACTTTTTATTGTGTATATAGAAAATAAGCTAAAGGGACAGAGGCTAAAAAGAACTGGATGGCTTATCTTCACTGGGCTTATTTCCACAGCGGCTTGTCAGGGGCTTATTTCCACAGTGGCTTCTGCATAAGCTAGAGGTGAAAAGAACTGGTATGTCCAAGTCAAACCAGTACAAGACTCAAGACCTGGGGCCAACACGGCCTTGACCTGCTCGGCACCCGCGACTTTTGCTCCGCCCTCGGTTCTGCTTCGGACTGCCACAAGTCCCCGCGGTTTCGGAGTGCCTTGGCCTTGCGCGACGGCCTCAATCGCGACTCTGCATTAACTCGCCGGGCTGCTCACCTCGCCGGACAGTGAGCCGCCGTTCCTCTTTACCTTTGTGTGGAGTCGCCATCGAAGCGCTGCTACATCCATGGCCTCGCTGCGCCTCAAGCCGTCACTTTTACTACAACCGCCGATCATCAAATCGCCTATACACTACTCGCCACAAACCGGCTCGCATCGACTGCGTGACAAGACGTCGTTACTGCGCCGGAGCTCTGGGGCTCGATGACCCGCCCGCCGCCGTTCGCCCGTGGGCTCCAACTGCTGAATCGTCAAGTTGCCATCGGCCCTGCTTCTCCCGCGCTGACCTCCGCGACCCAGCCTCACTGCTTTAAACCGGCGCCCCGAGCTGCCATCTCCAAGTCACCATGGTCGCGCGCCATTCCAAGCCACAAGCCGTCTACCGCGTTGAATCGGTCATGGCCGCGCGCCGTTCCGCCCGGCGCCCTTCTGCTTCAAGCCGCCTCCGGCGCTGACCTCTGGCACTGCCACGCCGTTTTGCCCGGCGCCCCCAAGTCGCCCCGGGTCAACCCACTTCCGCCATGGTACAACCACGACGCACCTCACCCCGGGCCGCCCGGCACGCCAAGCCGCGCTGGCGCTGACCTGCCGCAGCCTCGTTCCAGCAAACCGGAGTGGCCTCAAATCGCCGCCGTCACCTGCAAACCGGACGAACCGCCCACCTCCGCTGCTTCTTTGAGTAAACACGGCATCCGCGAACCGAGGGCCGCCGACGCCACCCTGTTCGCCTCCCATGGACTGGCTACGACACACTCCGGTTCCGACCGCGTCGCCGAAGTTGTTGTCTTCTAGTCCGAGTCGCCTTCATGGAATCATGGCCTATTGACCCGCCATCGGAGCTGGCTCTGTCCGCCCCGCGTCCCGCCTCTGCTCTTCCATTACCTTGCCGTGCCGCTCCGCAAGGGTGCTAACCCACTGGGTAGAGCCCAACTGAGCCGCCTGCACCGGCTGCCAGCTGGTTTGCTACCCTCACCGGCCGCCGTTTTACCGCTCCTCTACTGAGATTAAATCGGTGTAGCCTCCATTGTGCTGAGCCACCCCTCGCTCCGAGCCGGGTCGCTCAGCTCCCGCGGACAAAGCAGAGCTGCCGTGGTCAGGCCACGTCGCTTCCGATTCACCTCGCCACCTCATCCATCGCGGCCTTGAACCGGCCTCGCGCCTTGACTGCGCGCGTTGAGTTGGGATTTCCTTCTCCACTGTTAAACCGCCACCGGGTCAAGTTGATCCGGCCTCACTGCCGCCGATGCGGCCATCCGAGTCGCCAAGTGACCCACCTTGGGCTTCATCTGCATCACCACCACCTCCGCATCACCTCACTAGCGGTACGATGAAAGATCTGTGCCTTCTGCTTGGCTACCGGGTTGAGCCGGCCCTGTTATCTCCGGATCACCCCCGTCTCCGTCAAATTGCCTCGAGCCTTTTTTGCTGCTTCTCGCGGGCGAGCCACAGCGCGCCGAGTCACCCAAGTCTGAGCACGCCGAGCTTGAGAGCTGGTCGACGGGTGCACGCGCAGCTATCTCGGTTTAAAAAAATAAAAAATAAAAAGGGGGTCAAACATGACCCGGAGGGTCCGTCTGAGTCGACCGGTGCAGTGCTTTAAGCCGCCACCTCGGTTGCGGTGAACGGATCATTCATCATCCAAAGCTGTTTGCCATATGCAAACATCAGGTGCTATTCATCTCAAATTTGTTTTATTAACACATATTATTTCTATCAAAGGACAAATTACTTTGATTTGTATATTTTTATATATAGGACCATTATTCACTACAAATGTGGTTTATACCACAGATATGGAGCACGGATTGATAATATTCCGCTTCGGGATAATCCGGGACATATCATATCATGAATGGACGCACACAAGCTACTGCCCTTGCGGTCCGGTCTACATCAGCTTGCTGGGAACGCATCTGTTTGTTGTCAATGGGCGTGCGCAAATCGCCGCCCTCGAGGCCTGATCTACATCAACACATCGGACCGCATCTGTTTGCATGAGCTATTTTATTGAATAAAAAGCCAGTCGCTGTTTGGGTAGGCCGGTTTTCTTCCAGTAAATTGGAGGCAAGTTATCATCAGCCGTTGTCTGCGCTGGATGGTCCAATGGACATGCGCACAAATCGTTGCCACTACAGTTCGGTTAACTTCAAACAGCCAGTTGGAAAGAACCATTGGCCGAGTTGCCGACACGGCTCATACAGGATCATTTATAACCCGCCACATTCACCTAAACTTTCTGTGGATTTACATCGTGTTATCAAACCAATGGTATATACCTTCTGCTATGGTCAAGTACGGAGAATCTCAAGACAACTCCTTGAGTCATCTTGAGACTCGGGGGCTACGATGATATGACTCAGCACATCTTGCCAATTTCAGCAAGTTCAAGTGCCCCAGGATGTTGAAGGAAAAAATAACCTGGTCCCGGAGGCTACTATTATATTGATGAAAGTGTAAAGGCCGTCAGAAATATTCCGGCTCACAGTGATTCTTCCGGTTTAAAATCCGGTTCAAGGGAAAGCTGTCTCCCATAAAGCTTTGAAGCTCTCAATATCCGATTTAAGAAATTCCGGTTCAAAAGAATAATCTCCCGCAAGTACGAGTTCTAAGGAAAAATTAAAAGGGGCCAAAGAGAGTTGTTGCACAATACAACTCAAACATAGGCACCCGGCGAGCACAACTCAGAAATATATCACATGGGGGTTTTCCCGCTCATTGAAGCGAAGCTATGATTACCCTTCAAATCTGGCTTACACGCCATTTTTACACAACAAAGCTTGAGGGCTTCACACCCAAGGGGCCAAAGAGAGTCTGTTGCCAAGCACAGCTCAAACATAGGCACCCACTGAGCACAGCTCAAAATGTTACCTGGGGGCTCTTTGTGCACAACAACAAAGAGTTTTTAAGGACCCTTGTAATAGGCTATCAAGCCAGGCTTGGAAGTCAGGTGTATTCACCTAAAACCCCGGGTTAACCTGCCTTCGTCAAGTAAGTCACTCCGCCCAGATAATCCTGGTATGACCCGCCGAACGTTTGACAAGTCAAACTTATATTGACCCTGAACTTGTCAAAGTTAAAATGACGATTGGTTAATGTGAGGTCCATCTTAAAAGGCTTTGTAAAATGGTTTAACTCAGTGGCCTGGCAGCCCATGAAAAGCCTCGAATTTGGGCCTGGCAGCCCTTTAAAAGCCTCGACTACAAGTTTTCATTTGCTTTTATTTGTCAAAGTATTTTCTTCTTTGATAAGGTTTTATGATAAACCAGCATCTATTGATGTGGCCTGACTATAAGTCGCCAGGATGATCATCCGGTGTTTATTATAACCCGGTATGGCTTCATTATAAACCAGCAAAGCATGGTGGGAGTCATCAGCACTCCAGATTTGGGTTATCACCCTTACTACAAAAAGTTGGCAAACCAACGATGTGATTCAATGTCACAGGTATGATATATTTCATATTTGATTATTCTTAAGTGCAGCCTTGGTTATAAACCCGGGTTATATGTTGGGCATTATGAACCGTCCGGCGGTAAACCGCCAGGACACTTTAAACTTGTTGTATGCAGAAACAGGTTGAATAAAGCATAATTATAAATCACCGGCATTTATTAACCCGGCCTGGCTTTAAGACGATAAGTCGCTAGTATATGATGAGAAATTATCTTTAACCCGGCCTGGCTTTGGACTATAAGTTGCCAGTATATATTTCGATTGCGCCATTGAAATCATGCGCTCATAAATCATTGGATTATATTATTCAAATCTTTAATAGCCAACATGGCTGAATTATTATTATGGTTATCAATAAGCAATATTATGATTGAGGTTTTCAAAGTCGCTTCAGCGCAATGGCTATTATTTTATCAATGGATATGATTTATTCTACGATGGAGGGAATAGTCCCAAGTCGCTCCAGGCTTACGACCCGGCACTTGGGGGCTACATTATTTAAGTTGAGATTACATGAAATACACAAGTCTCATGTCGCTGCAAGCATGCACCATGACACTTGGGGGCTAATGCAAAGTCATTGTTTGCTCACCTTATTGAAGACCCGACTCATCACATCGTAATGAGCTGGCCCTTGGGGGCTACCGATTGCTCCTGTCAACAATTCAAGGTACAAAGATTTTTATCCATTATATTGAAGGGTCCACTGCTCAGTTGATAAAGCACAGGGCTCTTAACCTTGTGGACGTGGATTCAAGCCCCATGATGGGGCTTACATCATATGATGTTATTTTCATTGAAGTATATATCAAGTCCCAGCTCAATATTATCTTACTCAGCCGGCCCTTGGGGCTACACCATTGCTGTTCAAAGTTTACATGATTATATTTACAAAGTCCCTGCTCATTATTTCATAATCACCCGGCCCTTGGGGGCTACACTGGTTGAAGTTTTTATGAGCATCAGGCAATTACAAGTCCCAGGTTGCTGCAAGCATAACAACCCGACACTTGGGGGCTACATATGTGGAATACTCAGTTCTGAGTGGTGATTGAGATGAACAACCTGGATTTCTTCAAGCTTGTGATATTCATATTGAGGCAAGTCTTAAGCTGTTACTATGTTCCCTTTTTAAGACTTGGGGGCTACAAGTGATAGGCATATAAGAGGTATATTTTCAAGCTTGATGTTAACTGCAATTATGATTCGGTGCTATCAATATTTATAAACCAGCAAGTTCTACATCCTTAAGCCGGCTGAAGATCAGAGGAGGATTTCAAGGACCAATATTTTTGTTAAGTCATTGGGAGCTGAGTCAAATGAATTATTCTTCGTAATGTTTTCATGTGACAAATCAATGTCAACAAATTGATTATGAAGCTGGCATATTGACCCGGATTTTCTAGAACAATGAAATGACAAGGACTTAAGGATGATCAGGATCAGTTTAACACGGATAAATCCAAATTAAAATGGGGGCTAATGTCGGGGATATACCCCACGGTATGACCCGGCCGGAGTGATAACCCGGCAGGAGTTAAGTCAGACGATAACCTGGCAGGAGTTAAGTTAGATGATAACCCGGTAGGAGTTAAGTCAGATGATAACCTGGCAGGAGTTAAGTCAGATGATAACCCGGCAGGAGTTAAGTCAGATGATAACCCGGCAAACAGTCATAACCCAACAGACAATCATAAATTGTCAGACAATCATGAACCAGCACCAGTCATAACCCGGCAGACAGAGTCGTCTGGGGTTAACAAGCCCGAGACGTTAAGAAGCCCAGGAAAAGAAGTCAAAATAGTTTAAGTCTTAGTCTGAGTTGGACTCTACATGTAACCGATGTTGGAAATATGCCCTAGAGGCAATAATAAATAAGTTATTATTATATTTCCTTGTTCATGATAATCGTTTATTATCCATGTTGTAATTGTATTGATAGGAAACTCAGATACATGTGTGGATACATAGACAACACCATGCCCCTAGTAAGCCTCTAGTTGACTAGCTCGTCGATCAATAGATGGTTACGGTTTCCTGACCATGGACATTGGATGTCATTGATAACGGGATCACATCATTAGGTGAATGATGTGATGGAAGTTTCCCCTCTCCCCCCCCCCTTGGCCGCCTCCCTAGATGGGATCTGGGGCTGCCGCACCCCTTGGGGTGGGAACCCTAGAGGGGGAGCAGCCCCCTCCCCTCCCCCTATATATAGTTGAGGTCTAGGGGCTGCCCAACACACGAGAACCTCTCCCTCTTGGCGCAGCCCTACCTCTCTTACTCCACTTCTCCCGCGGTTCTTGGCGAAGCCCTGCAGGATTGCCACGCTCCTCCACCACCACCACGCCGTTGTGCTGCTGCTGGATGGAGTCTTCCTCAACCTCTCCCTCTCTCCTTGCTGGATCAAGGCGTGGGATACGTCACCGGGCTGTACGTGTGTTGAACGCGGAGGTGCCGTCCGTTCGGCACTAGGATCTCCGGTGATTTGGATCACGACGAGTACGACTCCTTCAACCCCGTTCTCTTGAACGCTTCCGCTTAGCGATCTACAAGGGTATGTAGATGAACTCTCCTTCCCCTCGTTGCTGGTTTCTCCATAGATAGATCTTGGTGACACGTAAGAAAATTTTGAATTTCTGCTACGTTCCCCAACAGTGGCATCATGAGCTAGGTCTATTGCGTAGATTCTTTGCACGAGTAGAACACAAAGTAGTTGTGGGCGTTGATTTTGTTCAATATGCTTACCGTTACTAGTCCAATCTTGTTTCGACGGTATTGTGGGATGAAGCGGCCCAGACCGACCTTACACGTACTCTTACGTGAGACAGGTTCCACCGACTGACATGCACTTGATGCATAAGGTGGCTAGCGGGTGCCAGTCTCTCCCACTTTAGTCAGAACGGATTCGATGAAAAGGGTCCTTATGAAGGGTAAATAGCAATTGGCATATCACGTTGTGGTTTTGCGTAGGTAAGAAACGTTCTTGCTAGAAACCCAGAGCAGCCACGTAAGACATGCAAACAACAATTAGAGGATGTCTAACTTGTTTTTGCAGGGTATGCTATGTGATGTGATATGGCCAAGAAGAATGTGATGAATGATATATGATGTATGAGATTGATCATGTTCTTGTAATAGGAATCACGACTTGCATGTCGATGAGTATGACAACCGGTAGGAGCCATAGGAGTTGTCTTTATTGATTGTATGACCTGCGTGTCATTGAACAACGCCATGTAATTACTTTACTTTATTGCTAATGGGTAGCCATAGTAGTAGAAGTAATAAGTTGGCGAGACAACTTCATGAAGACACGATGATGGAGATCATGATGATGGAGATCATGGTGTCATGCCGGTGACGATGATGATCATGGAGCCGCAAAGATGGAGATCAAAAGGAGCAAAATGATATTGGCCATATCATGTCACTATTTGATTGCATGTGATGTTTATCATGTTTATGCATCTTATTTGCTTAGAACGACGGTAGTAAATAAGATGATCCCTCATTAAAATTTCAAGAAAGTGTTCCCCCTAACTGTGCACCGTTGCGAAAGTTCGTCGTTTCGAAACACCACGTGATGATCGGGTGTGATAGATTCTTACGTTCACATACAACGGGTGTAAGCCAGATTTACACACGCGAAACACTTAGGTTAACTTGACGAGCCTAGCATGTACAGACATGGCCTCGGAACACAAGAGACCGAAAGGTCGAGCATGAGTCGTATGGTAGATACGATCAACATGAAGATGTTCACCGATGATGACTAGTCCGTCTCACGTGATGATCGGACACGGCCTAGTTGACTTGGATCATGTAATCACTCAGATGACTAGAGGGATGTCTATCTGAGTGGGAGTTCATAAGATGAACTTAATTATCCTGAACATAGTCAAAAGACCCTTTGCAAATTATGTCGTAAACTCGCGCTTTAAGTTCCACTATTTAGATATGTTCCTAGAGAAAAATATAGTTGAAAGTTGACAAGAGCGACTATACGGACAGTAGAAAGCTTATGTCCTTAATGCACCGCTCAGTGTGCTGAACCCCAAACGTCGTCTGTGGATGTTGCGAACATCGGACATACACATTTTGATAACTACGTGATAGTTCAGTTAAACGGTTTAGAGTTGAGGCACCAAAGACGTTTTTGAAATGTCGCGGAACATATGAGATGTTTCGAGAGCTGAAATTGGGATTTCAGGCTCGTGCCCACGTCAAGAGGTATAAGACCTCCGACGATTTTCTTAGCCTGCAAACTAAGGGAGAAAAGCTCAATCATTGAGCTTGTGCTCAGATTGTCTGAGTGCAACAATCACTTGAATCGAGTGGGAGTTGATCTTCCAGATAAGATAGTGATGTTTCTCCAAAGTTATTGCCACCAAGCTGCTAGAGCTTCGTGATGAACTATAACATATCAGGGATAGATATGATGATCCTTGAAGTATTCGCGATGTCTGACACCGCGAAAGTAGAAGTCAAGTAGGAGCATCAATTGTTGATGGTTAATGAAACCACTAGTTTCAAGAAGGGAAAGGGCAAGAAGGGATATTTCATGAAACGGCAAATCAGCTGCTGCTCTAGTGAAGAAACCCAAGGTTGAACCCAAACCCAAGACTAAGTGCTTCTGTAATAAGGGGAACAACCACTGGAGCAGCATTACCCTAGATACTTGGTAGATGAGAAGGCTGGCAAGGTCGGTAGAAGTATATTGGATATACATTATGTTATTGTGTACTTTACTAGTACTCCTAGTAGCACCAGGGTATTAGATACCGGTTCGGTTGCTAAGTGTTAGTAACTTGAAATAAAAGAGCTACGGAATAAACGGAGACTAGCTAAAGGTGAGCTGACGATACGTGTTGGAGGTGTTTCCAAGTTTGATGTGATCAAACATCGCACGCTCCCTCTACCATCAAGATTAGTATTAAACCTGAATAATTGTCATTTGGTGTTTGTGTTGAGCATAGACATGATTGGATTATGTCTATCGCAATACGGTTATTCATTTAAGGAGAATAATGGTTACTCTATTATTTGAATAACACCTTCAATGGTCTTGCACCTAAAATAATGGTTTATTGAATCTCGATCGTAGTGATACACATTTTCATGCCAAAAATATAAGATAATAATGATAGTACCACTTACTTGTGGCACTGCCATGTAAGTCATATTAGTATAAAACGCATGAAGAAGCTCCATGTTGATGGATCTTTGGACTCACTCGTTTTTGAAAAGATTGAGACATGCACATCATGTCTATTGGTATGTACGCATGAAGAAACTCCATGCAGATGGATCGTTTGGACTCACTTGATTTTGAATCACTTGAGATATGCAAATTATACCACATGGGCAAGATGACTGAAAAGCCTCGTTTTCAGTAAGATGGAACAAGATAGCAACTTGTTGGAAGTAACACATTTTGATGTGTGCAGTCCAATGAGTGCTGAGGCATGCAGTGAATATCGTTATGTTCTTACTTCACGGATGATTTGAGTAGATACTATATATTTACTTGATGAAACACAAGTCTGAATTATTGAATGGTTCAAGTAATTTCATAGTGAAGTTAAAGATCATCGTGACAAGAGGATAAAATGTCTATGATATGATCATAGAGATGAGTATCTGAGTGACGAGCTTTGGCACGCAATTAAGACATTGTGGAAATTGTTTCAAAATTAATACCTCCTGGAACACCATTGTGTGATGGTGTGTCCGAACATCATAGTTGCACCCTATTAGATATGGTGCGTACCATGATGTCTCTTATCAAATTACCACTATCGTTCATGGGTTAGGCATTAGAGACAATCGCACTCACTTTAATAGGGCACCACGTAACTCCGTTGAGACGACACCGTATGAACTATGGTTTGGAGAAACCTAAGTTGTCGTTCCTTAAAAGTTTGGGGCTGCGACGCTTATGTGAAAAAGTTTCAGGTTGATAAGCTCGAACCCAAAGAGGATAAAATGCATCTTCATAGGACACCCAAAACAGTTGGGTATACCTCCTAATTCAGATCCGAAAGCAATAGGGATTGTTTCTAGAAACAGGTCCTTTCTCAAGGAAAAGTTTCTCTCGAAAGAATTGAGTGGGAGGATGGTGGAGACTTGATGAGGTTATTGAACCATCACTTCAACCAATGTGTAGCAGGGCACAGGAAGTTGTTCCTGTGGCACCTACACCAATTGAAGTGGAAGCTTATGATAGTGATCATGAAGCTTCGGATCAAGTCACCACCGTACCTCGTAGGACGACAAGGACGCGTACTGCTTCGCAGTGGTATGGTGATCCTGTCTTGAAGGTTATGTTGCTAGACAACAATGAACCTACGAGCTATGGAGAAGCGATGGTGGGTCCATATTCCGACAAATGGTTAGAAGCCATGAAATCCGAGTTAGGATCCATGTATCATAACAAAGCATGGACTTTGGTGGACTTGCCCGATGGTCGGCAAGCCATTGAGATAAATGGATCTTTAAGAAGAAGACGGACATGGACGGTAATGTCACCGTCTATGAAGCTCGACTTGTGGCGAAGAGTTTTTCACAAGTTCAAGGAGTTGACTACGATGAGATTTTCTCATCCGTAGCGATGCTTAAGTCCGTCGGAATCATGTTAGCATTAGCTGCATTTATGAAATCTGGCAGATGGATGTCAAAACGAGTTTCCTTACCTGTTTTTGTAAGGAAAGGTTGTGTGTGATACAATCATAGAGGTTTTGTGGATCCTAAGGATGCTAAAAGGTATGCTAGCACCAGCGATCCTTCTAAGGACTGGAGTAAGCATCTCGGAGTTGGAATGAACGCTTTGATGAGATGATCAAAGATTTTGAGTTTATACAAAGTTTATGAGAAACTTGTATTTCCAAAGAAGTGAGTGGGAGCACTATAGAATTTCTGATAAGTATATGTTGTTGACATATTGTTGATCAGAAATGATGTAGAATTTCTGGAAAGCATATAGGGTTATTTGAAAGGTGTTTTTCAATAGAAAACCTAGATTAAGCTACTTGAACATTGAGCATCAAGATCTATAAGGATAGATCAAAATGCTTAATAATACTTTCAAATGAGCACATACCTTGACATGATCTTGAAGGTGTTCAAGATGCATTAGTCAAAGAAGGAGTTCTTCCCTGAGTTGTAAGGTATGAAGTTAAGAGTTAAAGCTCGACCACGGCAGAAAAGAGAGAAAGGACGAAGGTCGTCCCCTATGCTTTAGACGTAGGCTCTACAGTGTGCTATGCTGTGTACCGCACCTGATGTGTGCCTTGCTACATATCTGGCAAGAGAGTACAAAGGTGATCAAGGAGTAGATCACCAGATAGCGGTCAAAATTGTCCTTGGAGTAATAAGGACATGTTTCTCGATTATGGAGGTGATAAAGAGTTCGGCGTAAAGGGTTACGTCGATGCAAGCTTTAACACCTATCCGAATGACTCTGAGTAGCAAACTGGATACGTATAGTGGAACAACCATTTGGAATAACTCCAAGTGGAGCGTGGAAGCAACATTTACAATATGACATAGAGATTTGTGAAATACATACGGATTTGAATGTTGCAGACCCGTTGACTAAAACCTCTCTCAAGCAAAACATGATCAAACCCCAGAATTCATTGAGCCTTAATCACATGATGATGTGAACTAGTTTAATGACACTAGTAAACTCTTTGGGTGTTGGTCACATGGCGATGTGACCTGTGAGTGTTAATCACATGGCGATGCGAACTAGATTATTGACTCTAGTGCAAGTGGGAGACTGTTGGAAATATGCCCTAGAGGCAATAATAAATAAGTTATTATTATATTTTCTTGTTCATGATAATCGTTTATTATCCATGCTGTAATTGTATTGATAGGAAACTCAGATACATGTGTGGATACATAGACAACACCATGTCCCTAGTAAGCCTCTAGCTGACTAGCTCGTTGATCAATAGATGGTTACGGTTTCCTGACCATGGACATTGGATGTCATTGATAACGGGATCACATCAATAGGAGAATGATGTGATGGACAAGACCCAATCCTAAGCCTAGCACAAAGATCGTAGTTCGTATGCTAAAGCTTTTCTAATGTCAAGTATCTTTTCCTTAGACCATGAGATTGTGCAACTCCCGGATACCGTAGGAATGCTTTGGGTGTACCAAACGTCACAACGTAACTGGGTGGCTATAAAGGTGCACTACAGGTATCTCCAAAAGTGTCTGTTGGGTTGGCACGAATCGAGACTGGGATTTGTCACTCCGGTAAACGGAGAGGTATCTCTGGGCCCACTCGATAGGACATCATCATAATGTGCACAATGTGACCAAGGGGTTGATCACGGGATGATGTGTTACGGAACGAGTAAAGAGACTTGCCGGTAACGAGATTGAACAAGGTAT
This sequence comes from Triticum dicoccoides, assembly GCF_002162155.2. Taxonomy (NCBI): domain Eukaryota; kingdom Viridiplantae; phylum Streptophyta; class Magnoliopsida; order Poales; family Poaceae; genus Triticum; species Triticum dicoccoides. Next base: position 706,403,524 of record NC_041386.1, on the reverse strand, counting down.
CGGATACCGACGATCGAATCTCGGGCAAGTACAATACCGCTAGACAAAGGGAATTGTATACGGGATCGATTGAGTCCTTGACATCGTGGTTCATCCGATGAGATCATCGTGGAACATGTGGGAGCCAACATGGCTATCCAGATCCCACTGTTGGTTATTGACCGGAGAACGTCTCGGTCATGTCTGCATGGTTCCCGAACCCGTAGGGTCTACACACTTAAGGTTCGATGACGCTAGGGTTATAAAGGAAGTTTGTATGTGGTTACTGAATGTTGTTCGGAGTCCCGGATGATATCCCGGACGTCATGAGGAGTTTCGGAATGGTCCGGAGGTAAAGATTTATATATGGGAAGTCCTGTTTTGGTCACCGGGAAAGTTTCGGGTTTTATCGGTAACGTACCGGGACCACCGGGAGGGTCCCGGGGGTCCACCAAGTGGGGCCACCAGCCCCAGAGGGCTGCATGGGCCAAGTGTGGGAGGGGACCAGCCCCAGGTGGGCTGGTGCGCCCCCCCACAAGGGCCCAAGGCGCCTAGGGTTTGGGGAGGGGGCTCCTCCACCTTGCTTGGGGGGCAAGTTTCCCCCTCTCCCCGCCTTGGCCGCCTCCCTAGATGGGATCTGGGGCTGCCGCACCCCTTGGGGTGGGAACCCTAGAGGGGGCGCAGCCCCCTCCCCTCCCCCTATATATAGTTGAGGTCTAGGGGCTGCCCAATACACGAGAACCTCTCCCTCTTGGCGCAGCCCTACCTCTCTTACTCCACTTCTCCCGCGGTGGTTGGCGAAGCCCTGCAGGATTGCCACGCTCCTCCACCACCACCACGCCGTTGTGCTGCTGCTGGATGGAGTCTTCCTCAACCTCTCCCTCTCTCCTTGCTGGATCAAGGCGTGGGAGGCGTCACCGGGCTGTACGTGAACGCGGAGGTGCCGTCCGTTCGGCACTAGGATCTCCGGTGATTTGGATCACGACGAGTACGACTCCTTCAACCCCGTTCTCTTGAACGCTTCCGCTTAGCGATCTACAAGGGTATGTAGATGCACTCTCCTTCCCCTCGTTGCTGGTTTCTCCATAGATAGATCTTGGTGACACGTAAGGAAATTTTGAATTTCTGCTACGTTCCCCAACACCCGAACCTTCAACATATATAAGGAGGGGCAGGGCACCCCAAGAGGGAGAGAGAAACCTTAGGTTAGGCATAACTGGGAGATCTAGTCATAACTGGGAGATCCGGTTTACGGCGACTCCCTCATGATGATAATGAGACCTAGCCACAAACAGCATGTAGGGTTGTTACCGGATGATGTTTCCCGGGGCCTGAAACTGTCTAAATCTTTGTCTTGTATTGCGTTCTCTCGATCAACCTCTCTCAAGCTACCACATAGATGTGTTGGCCTCACGACTAAGTCCTCGCACTAGAACATCTGACGTGTTAATTCCACGACAATTTCTGCAACAAGTAATTCGGGAAGGAGCGAGCAGTAAGTTGTACATAGTGCAAAACTATCATACTGTTCAAATTAATAATTTGCGGTGTGGGCCATATGGCTCGCCCTTTGTGCGGCTAGTTTTATCTTGTATTACCATATACTCCCGCTGTTCCTAAGTATATCACGTTTTGGCAATTCAAATTATTTGTTGATAATTTTGTCATGTCACCCCCCAATTATTTGTTGATCTTACTTGTTATAAGATTACAACTTCACAGTATAATGTTGGACTCGAGTATTGCCTAACCTCTATTTCCCTTTTCCAATAAAACATTCAGCATTATTCTCTGTAATTTATGGAGCTCGTCTCTTCAAAGTATTTCTAGTTTCTCTACAAGAGAAGTATTTCTAGCTTCTCTCTGCAAAAAAAAATTAAGTATTTCTAATTTCTACTCCCTTCGTTCCTAAATATATGACCTTTTAGAGATTCTAATACTGACTACATACAAAGCAAAATGTGTGAGTCTACACTCTAAAATGTATCTATATACATATATATGTAGTTTGTATTGAAATCTCTGAAAGGTTTTATATTTAAAAACGGAGGGAATACTACCTTATTTGCCTATGTACGATTTCACACATTACACATGTCTTCCTTTGCATCATAAATCCAACATGTTCCCCGTGCTACAAAATTTCATCTCCACATGGTTTTGCACCACCATAAAAAACTCAAGGGTGACATTTGACGGTACTCGAGAATACTTGGCCTGGTTCTTCCTTCTCTACCATATAACCCCAGGTCGCCATCTATAGCAAGTGGATGAATACAACTTTTACACTGCATTTGGGACTCAGCGGTTTAATGTCAAGAATATATTCTAATTTCATACTATATATCGACACTTCAGAGATTTTGGTACTGAGGATAGAGTGAATATATTGCCCTTAGGTATTCTATGATCTCAGCGCTTTCGAACATCTTGACCCCTGTGTTAGGATCATCGATATAAGGCGCCTACAAAGACAATATGATAAATGTCACACACTACTGGGCCATGCGAATGCAAAGGTTTAGCAACAGCATGTTCACAAGGTTCCAAACCTGGAAAAGGCCATTTTTCTTTCAAATACTCGTTTTCTTTTTCAACTAAATTTAACCTCTCCACAATAGGGTCGGTTGGAATTTCCGGTTCACATACCTCCTAGATAAAAATATCTATGTCAACTTGATGGTCACAATTTGTCATAAACACGAAATGCAACAAATAGTTTTAAAAGAGAATATACCACATCCGAATCATAACACGGACGAGGGCCGACGGGGACGGATATCAAAAACATGGCACTATGTATAACAAACAACGTACGGGTAAGATAATTATACAAGTAACTATATATCTAAATCACACAAACATGATTTTTTTTATATAAAAAAGATAAGAACAAGAGGCTCACCACAAGGTGGTGCCGACGACGGGTCGGTGCGGACGACCGACGGTGGTTATGACGGAGACGAGAAGGCACTAAGTAAACCACACCTACATATGCAAACTAAGAATTATTTTAAGCTCAAATTGCATATAAATCAAATAAACTGCCACATATATAATTCCTCCCAAATTACTAAAACCCACAAATTAATCAGTTTATAAAGCATTGCTAGAGCTAATCTAGCAATAAGAGATGAAAGGACAAAGTTGCTAACCTTTGTGATCACTTGAATGGATGGGGCCTTCAAATCTTGATAAATTTGGGCAAAATGTGTGATGGAGCTCGAGGGGAAGATGGGAAGAACAGAGAGAAGGAGAGGGGAAAGGGGGGAAGAACAGAGCGAGCTGGACGAAGGATTTACATGTAGAATGACCTTTAGTACCGGTTCGTGGCACGAACCGGTACTAAAGGTGCTGGAGGGGCCCCAGTCTGACAACATCCTGTCATCACTCTCTTTAGTACCGGTTCGTGGCACGAACCGGTGCTAAAGGTTCTCCACGAACCGATATTAATGATCTCCGCCCCCTAGCCGTTGGAACCGGCACTAATGGTCACATTAGTGCTGGTTCTCATACAAACCGGGACTAATGTGCTTCACATTAGGCCCTTTTTCTACTAGTGTTCGTTCCTAAATATATGAACTTTTAGAGATTCTAATACAGACTACATACAAAGCAAAATGTGTTAATCTACACTCTAAAATGCATCTATATACATCTATATGTAGTTTGTATTGAAATCTCTGAAAGGTCTTATATTTAAAAACGGAGGGAATACTACCTTATTTGCCTATGTATGATTTCACACATTACATATGTCTTTCTTCGCATCATAAATCCAACATGTTCCCCGTGCTACAAAATTTCATCCCCACATGGTTTTGCATCACCATAAAAAATCTCAAGGGTGACATTTGACAGTACTCGAGAATACTTGGCCTGGTTCTTCCTTCTCTACCATATAACCCCAGGTCGCCATCTATAGCAAGTGGATGAATACAACTTTTACACTGCATTTGGGACTCAGCAGTTTAATGTAAAGAATATATTCTAATTTCATACTATATATCGACACTTCAGAGATTTTGGTACTTAGGATAGAGTGAATATGTTGCCCTTAGGTATTCTACGATCTCAGCGCTTTCGAACATCTTGACCCCTGTGTTAGGATCCTCGATATATGGCGCCTGCAAAGACAATATGATAAATGTCAGACACTAGTAGGCCATGTGAATGCAAAGGTTTAGCAACAGCACGTTCACAAGTTTCCAGACCTGAAAAAGGCCATGTTTGTTGAAAATTTCAATTCGCTTGGGGCTGCCACGAGCACAACTGCAGCAAAAAAGGAAAAGTCAATTCCAATGTTGTTTGATGCTACAAAGATGTATTTTGTCAACAAGATACTGCACTTATGGCATATATACATAGTAGATGTTATGATGGCAGAGTATTTAGCTATCACTTACAGATGTGTCGTGAAGTTTCCAGTATCAAATACATGTGTAGCAAGTGTGGCAACTCCAATTCAACAAGGGCCTCTCGTGCTATTTTACAGAAAGGAGATCCCTGGCGACAAAACATGTACTGGTCAGGTTCTAGGACTCGTACCACACGAAAACAAAAAGCATAGGATTAGACCTCGTACGCCCAGATCTATATCGGCTGGGTTGGAAGCTTTGAAACAGTGCAGGAAGATCATGCTTGTTTGTCAGATATGATTCAGATATTACATTAGAAAGAAACATAACATTTGTTACAGCAACGACAGATATCACCTACGAAACCACAGAGTTGGTGAGGAAATTCTTGCATACCATATAACGGAATTGTTTGTCCCCTCCCGTTTCAAAAACTGTTGGATGAAATGTTGGCCTCTCTGACCTGAAAATTTTAAATGGCAATCGTAAACACCAAGATTGTCCATGCATGAAAATAGTCAGCTAAAAAATGCAGTTTTGGCAAACATAAAGGATATTCACCATTCAACAAAATGGCCAGCTGAAGGTTACCACCACTCTCCTTGGAAAGCATTTGTGACCCGCTCCCCGCTCCTAGGGTTCCCCCGCCGCCGCCGGCGGCCGGAGCCGCCCGCCTCTTCCCCCTCTCGTTTCCCTTCTCCTCCCCCCTCCATTCCCCGTACTCCTGCACCGCCTCCCCGAGCGAGGCGGCCGGGGGGCCTTCACTAGTGCCCCTCCAGATCTCCCCCGCGCCCCATTTTGGGCCATTTTGGGCCTCATCCGGGTTGGGTGGGCCGGTGGCTCGGCGTTCGGCGTCATTCCCTGGTGGCGTGGTGGCGGCGGTCTCGGGCAGTGAGGGCTTCGTCGGTCGGCGCGCTACAGCTTGGTGACAGGACTGTCCGGTTCCAAGTGGACCCGGCCAGGCATTCGGTGCCCTGCAAATCCTTGTCGCTGCATCCTGCCGGCCCCGCCGAGGCGGTGGAGGCTGACCCTCCCTCCAGTCGCGTTGTGGTCACTCCCGTGGCCGTTGTTCCCTTTCGATCTCCAGGTCTCGTGTTGGCAGCTCTAGTGAAGCGGCAAGGATTCCCCGGTAATCATGGTGGCACACACTACTAGGGAAATGGCTATACACAGAATCTTAGCAGCAGCGCGGCTCAAAAAGGAGCGCTGCTGCTAATTAGTAGTAGCGCATGTGCGGGAAACTCGCTACTGACAAGTTTTTAGCAGTAGCGCGCTCGGTGTAAACCGCGCTGCTACAAATATTGACCGGCGGGTGTCCACCAAACTCCATTTAGCAGCAGCGCGGTGCCGCGAGCCGCGCTACTGCTATGGATGTAGTAGTAGCACACTTTTTCTGAGGTCGCTGCTGCTAAATTTCAAATTGGCACACTTTTTGGTCCCGGTTAGCAGTACCGCTGTTGCCCAAAGCGCGCTGCTGCTACTTCCTTAGCAGCAGCGCGTTTTAACTCCCGCGCTACTGCTAATCCGCACCAACCCACCACCTTTTCCCCACCCGTCTCTCCCCTCCCCCTCCTCTCTTCCCTTTCCCCTACCCCCCCACATGCTCCCACTCTCACTCTTCTTCTTCCTCAATACTTCTCCCCCATTACTCTCTCTCTTATATCTACCTTTCTCTCTCTTCATTACTCCTACCTAACTACACCACCTCCATTAATGCATCTCCTTTCTCTTTTTCCTTCCCCTCCACTAGTTGAAGTTGTCTCCTACCAAATTAGGTAGCTAGGTAGATGTAGGATTTAGTTAAGTGACCTATTTCCCCCCTAACTAGATCTATCTTTGTCAAGAAGAGCTTTGTGCACTTTTGATCTTCCTATAACATCATCTCCACCGTGTGCTCGATCTCGAGATAGAGGTGATGGAAATTTCATGCTTTTGCAAAATGGAAATATGTTTATGTGTGTGTGATATGTTTGTGGAAATTGTGTGTGTGGCATGAGTTGACGCCAAATTTTCTTTTGAGTTGCCTATGTTTTACCGAAATGTCGATTTATTTCCGTTTCGGCGAATTTCAGGCAAACTCTAGATCCATATATGTCCTATTTTTAGGGAAGGTCATGCCGAATTTTTGTATGACTTTGATGCATGCACGCATTTTTATAATCAATTTGTTTTATTATTACCGTGCAGACGTTCATGATGGTCAGTGGAACGATGGTGGACAGGTGGTTGCGGTCGGCGGTGCAGGACATGAAAGAAAATAACCTGACAGAGGTTTTATGTCCATGTCAAAAATGCAAAGGAATAGTTTGCCTCGCAACACTGATGAACATGCCGGATAAGACCAAGGATGGGCCGAAGGCAAGAAAAGACTTGCAAGATTTGAAAATCAGGGAAGATCTGCACATGCCGCCCCGTAAAATGTCAGACGAGACAGAGACGGAGACAGAGGCACGGGAGAAGAAGGGCAAGAAAATAAAGAAAGAGGATTATTGCTCCCCTTATTGCTTCATCTTAAGTCAGTCAGAGATCAATCAATTCTTTAAGTGCCTTACCGAGTCAAAGTTAGTTCCGGTTACTGTGGCAAGATAAGCAGATATCTAGACACGGACAAGAAAAGGTTCAGCGGGATGAAGTCTCATGACTTTCATGTGATGATGACGCAGATACTACCTGTTGCCCTCAGAGGGATAATGGACAAGAACGTCCGTGACACGCTTATTGGTCTCTGCAACTTTTTCGACGTCATCTCTCGAAAGTCGATCAGTGTGAAGAAGCTCCAAAGGCTACAGGAAGAGATCGTTGTGATACTGAATGAGCTTGAGATGTACTTCCTGCTTGCGTTCTTTGACGTAATGGTGCATCTGTGTGTCCATATTGTGGATGACATAATAGACCTGGGGCCGTCATTCCTGCACAACATGATGCTGTTTGAGAGGATGAATGGGATCATCAAAGGATTCGTTCGTAACATGTCCCGTCCGGATGGAAGCATCGTCCAGGGCTATTTGGCACAAGAGTGCATCTCTTTCTGTGAGAATTTTCTATATGGCGCAGACCAGACGCCTGGTGTTAGTGTTGGTTTGCCCGTTAACAAGCACGATGGGAGGCTCGAAGGAGATGGTCACTGCAACGGTCGCAGGGAACTGCACTTGGCATACTCAGCTCGACGCAGCGACTTTGACAGAGCAAACTTGGTAGTGCTACAACACCTAGACGAGGTAGATCCTTTCGTGGCACTGCATAAAGAAATTATCGCAAAGAAGTATCGTGACCGGGGGGTATGCAGGACGAACGCCGAAGCTACTAGAGAGCACAACTCCACTTTCCTGCATTGGTTCAAAGAGCATATTATTGCTAATCCCCCAGAGCAGGGCTCTATGGACGGATTGCTCATATACGCCTTAGCACATGGCCCCTCGCCCAACCTCGTAACCTATCAGGCATATGATATCAACGGATATACGTTCTACACGGAGGCCAAATATATGGACAGTGATGATCAGAACTCAGGGGTGACGATGGAATGCATGACCGGTAGCGACAACGGTGCAACTGAACGATTTCATGGAAGGGTCGTGGAGATCTGGGAGCTTGACTACTCTGGACTGCACAACACGACGATGTTCCGTGTCAGATGGGCAAAGAATGTCGAAAGAGAAAATCGGATTTTCACTACCATGAGTATACCTGACGCCAAGAGCGTTACCGTGAACGCTATCGCAAAAAATGAGCCATGGGTACACGCTAAGCACGTGACACAATGCTTCTTCATAACCGACCCATGCAATCCCAGTCGTGTTGTCGTGAGGAGAGGCAAAAGGAACATCATTGGAATGGATGAAGTCGCCAATGAGGAAGACTATGATCAGTACGGCAACCCAATGAGGGAAGATGACGATGATGATGAAGTATACGTCAAAAGAAGAATTAATACTACATTACCTAAGAAAAAACGTACTCCATGGAAAAGGCAAAGTCACAATGAGGGGCTCAATTATTGTTCGACGAACAAAAAGGGAAAGAAGCTGACTCAAAAACGAAAATGTCAGCGCTGAGGAACCGTATGTTATCGGTCAAATGATGTAATATATATGTTCCTATTTTGCATACATATTTAACCGTCAAATGATGCAATATATATCGCCCTCCCTTCGTTCACTGCTCTCGGGAAATAAAAGTGGGAGAAAATAAAGGAAAAGAAAAAGGGAAACTGGCAATAGTAGTAGCGCATTTCGTATAAACCGCTACAGCTACTGAAGGTAGTAGTAGCGCATTTCGTATAAACCGCTACAGCTACTGAAGGTAGTAGCAGCGCGTTTTGTCCAAACGCGCTGCTGCTACATCCACTGAACCCAAAATTCTCACTATCCCTGCTTCATCCCGCCTTTTCCCACCCAAATCCCCACTCTCTCTTCCCCCGTCGCTCGCCCCCGACCCCGGCGCCGGCGCTCGCCCCCGACCCCGGCGCTCGCCCCCGACCTGGCCCTCGCCCCCGACCCCGACCCCGGCGCTCGCCCCTGA